>NW_027203241.1:0-93628 GCF_024711535.1 Dipodomys merriami | reverse complement strand
GGCTGAGGTCTGAGGATTACATGGTGAAGCCAGCCAGGGCAGGAATGTCTATGACACTCTGACTTCCACTTCTGAAAGGCAGATGTTCAAGAGCTTCCTGGGTTTCCTTTGGTGATGAGAAGTTACTTGTACTTGAGTTGAACTCAAGGCCAGGGCACTGTCTCTAGCACTCTACTACTTGAGCCACAGCACCAATTCTGGCTTTTTCTGTGCATGTGCTACAGAGGGATCAAACTCAGGGCTTCTTGCATGCTAGGCAAGCCCTCTCTCACTAATCCACAATCCCAGTCCTCTCATCTTTTTCTTAATGGTAGTTTCTACCTAAGTATGGTACCATTTTACATCCCCCAAGTTTAATTTTCTGAATACCAGTTATTTCAAAAACCCTGATCTTCCCTTCTCCTACCTGATTTGTGACTGCTCCTGCCTTGGCCTCATAATAAAATGTAATAAAGGCTGCTGAGATCTTAAGTGTGCACCATATAAGGAACCAGGCCTGGAACTCTGGAAGAGAAAAGCCACGGGCCTGAAAAAAAAAGAATGATGCAGTATGTGCAACAAGCCTATCTGAAAAATAAATCTGTACATAAAAGGAGAAGCATTGCATACAATCTGTTTGAACTCAGGGAGGTAATATACACACATAAGTAGGTAGGACAATCATACATAAACTTGGCCTTCTCTTTTTGAGTTTTTATGGTGGCCATCCCGTGCTTAAACTCAGGGCCCTATGTGTTCCTCAGCCGTTTTGCTCAAGGCTGAGACTCTACCACTGCCACAGCTCCACTTCCAACCATATGGTTGTTAATTGGACATAAGCGCCTGCCAGGCTTTCCCGCCTGGTCTGGCTTGTATCTCCTGTTCAGCTTTCTTTCTCAAAGCTGGAGCTCTACCCTCTGGGCCTCTGATTCACTTCTGGTATTCTGGTGGTTTATTGAAATAAGAGTCTCGCAGACTTTGCTGCTTGGGCTGGCTTTGAACAGAGATCTCCTGAGGAGACTTCAAGTGGCTTTCCACAGGGATTCGCCGAGGATCTGCTCCACACAAACCCTTAGTCTAAATCTTGAGAGGTACTAGAACAAAAGGGAAACATGATGATGCTTCTAGTGTATTCTAGATACTTAAGTTGGAGACACAAAACAATCATAATTATAGATAATTTTATAAGCCTAAGGAGCAATGCAGACAGTATGATGATCGCTCCAGCTTTTGGTCCTCTCATCCTGAGACAGTAAATTCACTGCAGCTCAATGCTAAGTGACTGAACTGGCATGTCCTGTGGACATTTGCTGCCAAAATCATGTGACACTCATTTCTCACTTTTGGCTTCAAACCTGTGACCAGAGGAAAAGATGAGGAGAGAAATTCCTTCTCAGAGAAAGCACCTATAAAGAACATTGGGTAGTTTACTTATAAATTCAAAGCACTGGAATGATGCTGTTAAGTAGTCAGATTGTCCAGATTAAAAAATGAAGAAGAAAAGAAAGGCAGGTGCCACTGGCTGCTGACTGAAATCCCAGCTCCTCAGAGGATGAGATATAGAGAATCTGAGTTTGAATCCAGCCAGCATAGGAAAGTCCATGACACTGTTATTTCTAAGAGATCACAAAAAACCCAGAAGTGGGGCTGTGGCTCCAGGTTAATGCACTACTCTTGAGCAAAAGTAACTCAGGGACGCCTATGCTCATAGTTCAACCTCAGGATCTGCTTCCATGTCTTTGTGTATGTGTGGATGTATTCCTATAGGTGAAGCTCCGGAGTAGCTATGATGAAAGGCACCAAGCTACAAAATTTGTTTTCAATACAATGATTTCATAACACGGAGACTGCTTTCATTTCAGTGCATGTTCCTGGGCTCCCCTCACAGTTTCCAGTGCAGCCTGAGGGTTTCTCTGCCTCCCAGGCCTGTTGGAAGAAGTCTCTCTCATTGTCTGGACAGGCAGACAAAAGGCCTCAGTCCTGTACAGCTGTGTAACAAACAACTCCATATGGGACAATTAGTAAGGAGGAGTGTGGATGGGCTCTGAAGGTCAGGACAAAAAGGCCTCTTTGTACCCCAAGCTATCTCTCTCCCCAGTGCTCCATTTTAACAGGAAGCCTTCATTTGTGCCACCTCCTTTGGCAGGCCAAGTTCTCAGCACTAATCTTGCCTTTGTAAGACTGTATTCTGGTGATCAGATACAGTGCTCAATATAATTCAGGAGTCCTTCTGGCAGACAACTAGGGCACTTAACCTCAAGAAATGTTTCATTGAGGGAGATGATAGGCCTATGATGCCTCTGCTAGGTTTCCGGAAGCTTTAGAAATCCAATCACATGTCTGATCTCACCATGCTTCCTGTCATCTAGGACTGCTGAAGCACATTAGGTTTTGAAACCTTTTACCTCTCCTAGTTGAGCCCTGGGTGGCAAAGTTTTGGGGTTGAACACAGTGCCTGGGTGCTGACCATGAGGTGTGAGGGAGCCCAATGCTTTACCATTTTGTGTCACAGCTTTTACTTCTGGTCTGTGTGTGTGTGTGTGTGTGTGTGTGTGTGTGCAAGCTTGCACAAATACACCAGTCCTGGAGCTTGAACTCAGGACCTGAACACTGTACCTTATTTCTCTTGTACAAGAATAGTCCTCTCCCACTTGAGCCACAGAGCCACTTGAGAATTTTTTCTAGTGATGTGTTCCTGAGAAATCAAGTCCAGAGTTTCATAGATGCAAAGCACCCAACCCCTAAGGCACATACCCATCCCTCTACTTCAGGTTTGTTATTTTGTTTCTTTTTTGTTGTTGTTGCTTGTAGGAGTTGAAGTCTGGGCCTGGGTGATGTCCCTCAAGTCTTGTGCTCTACCACTTGAAGCAAAGCACCATTTCAGGTTGTCTCATGGTTCATTGGAGCTAAATGTCTCGGGGACTTTCTTGCCTAGGCTAGCTTTGAACCATGATTCTCAGATCTCATCCTACTGAGGAGCTAGGATGACAAGCGTGAGTGACAAGCATCCAGCTTCCACTTCAGGTTTCTTAGTGGTGAATTGAAGATAATAGTCTCATGGGACCTTTTGTGTCTGGCATAGTTTGGAAACCAGATCCTCAGATCTCAGCTTCCTGAGAAGGCAGGCTGACAGACCTCAGCTATAGACCCCTAGACTGTGGCACTCTACTGCAAGGGGGTCCTTGGCTCCACATGGTGGAATGCTAGCCATGTGCCCAAGAGGTAAGTGTCAGTGCCTATGCCACGAGTTCAAGGTTCATGACTGAGAAAAAACAAAACAAAACAATTGTCTGCAGTAGACAACTCACCCACTCTTCAGTAATACATAATTTTGTCCCTGCCATGGGGACATATCTGCATCTCAATATTCTTGTCTGCATAATCATCTCAGTTGTGTAGCTCTTACAAGGACCATATGAAAGAATGCACTCTGTGAAGGACACAGCAGATGGCACTCTTTGAAGGACTCAGCACACAACATCCTGTGAAGAAATAGCACCCAGCACCCAATGCAGGACTCAGCACACTGCACCCTGTGCCAGACTCAGCACAGAGCACTCTATGAAGGACTCAGCACATAGCTCTATTCCACAAGCTGTCATTAGAATTAGGTTGCTTTCATCAGTATCACCATTGTTTGAAGAACATTTCACAAATCACACAAGTTCACATCTAATGGTTTAGTGGGGTGTTTTTTTGGGGCCAGTCTACCCATAGGGCTTGAACTCAATGCATGGGGATACTGTTCTAATAACATTTGCTCAAGGCTAAGGCTCTACTACTTAGAGCCACATCTCCAAGAGTCTCACATACTTCCTACCAGGGCTTGGTTTTAAAGCTCCCAAGCAGCCAGGATGATGGGGGTAAGCCAGCAGCATCTGCTTCTGTGGAGCTCAGTTGCAGCTGTTTACATATGCCTAAGTCAGGTTAGGTGGCAACTCTCAGTGCCAGACTCCTAGCTTGTTCTGTGATGTGGTATTTGAAGTCCTGTCCTTCTATAATTGCAGTTAGAACATTCTACCTTTTTTTGGTGGCAGTGCTGGGGCTTGAGTAAGGGCTTAGACACTGTCCCTAACCATTTGTGCTCAAGGCTAGCACTCAATTGATTGAAAGACAGCAGAACTTCCAAGTTTTCTGCTTAGTGGCACTGAGGAGTCGAACCCAGGGCTCATGCTTACTAGAGGAGCACTCAATCACTGAGCCCCAGGAGTAAAGGATGTATAAATATATAGATTGTTGTATATAAATATTATATAGACAAAAGAGAGATGTCTATATTATTACATTATAGATAATATTGTTATCAATTATTAGGTATTAAATTATATCTCCATTTAATGATGTGTCCCAGCTAACAATTAATAAAGCATTAATTAATACTCAATATCCTGTTATTGTTTATCATATATGTACATACATCCATACATATAATTAAATATTTTAGAGAATGAGACAGGTGTCTATATATTCTTAAATTATGCATCATGTGCTACTACCAATAATTAGGTATTTATGTCTCTATGCAATTTTTATTCTGTTAATACTTAATAAAATATTAATTAAACTTAATCCACATCCTATAATTACCACATCTAGTTTTATCCTAGAATGATTCATTATTAATTCAATCTGTTTATCGTTTATTGTACTGACAATTCTTCCACCTATGACTTCTTTTACCTTTGTGACATTCTACTTACATAGCATATTGATTTGCATCCAAATTATACATCCTACCTGACACTGAAGACTTTCAAAGAAAAGAAAATCATGTGTCACACTCGGCTTCCCACTCCATGATTACATTTTTGGCAGTGCTGGGATCTAAACTCAGGGCCTAGAAGGCTCAATTCATTTATGTGTGGCTGTCAGCACAGCAGCCTCTAGCCAATTCCGCTGCCAGGTTGTTCCCAGGCCCTGAGATCGAGCCACATATATTGACTCCATATTGTGCTTAGTGTAGCTATTCATTTTTTTTGTTTTATTCATTTATTTACCATTTATTTTATTGACTGTTCTTACACATGGACTATTTATTACATTTATTATATAGGATAGATTTACCTATGTATGAACTTCACACCTGACATCCAGGACTTTCACAGCAAAGGAAAACCTGTGTCACCAAGGGTTTCTTACTCTATGAATCAATTTTTGTGAGTGCTGGCATCTGAACTCACAACCTACAAGCCCCAATTCATGAATGGGTGAGTGTCAGTATGCCAGCCTGGGGCATATTGAGCTGACAAGCAGTTTCCAGCACCTGAGATCGAGCCCCAAGTTTTGAGAAAATAAGAACAGATTGACATGCAGATGGTAGTACACAAATAAATATAGATCTTTATAGAGTGCCAGAGATGTCTATACATTATTCATTTAAATAGGCTACATTCCTACCAATATTTGGGTATTTTTAATGCCTCCATGTCATTTATATTATTGTTTTCATCCTTAATGAATTGTTAATTAAATCAACCACTGTCCCAAAACCATTGTGTCCATGTAATTAATAGTATTCTTTTAATGTGTCAAAAATATTCATGAAAATCCATCGGCCTCCTAAAATCACTCTAATTTTATAGCAGCATCATTCAGGAACAACTAATTCAACCTTGACATTCATAACCTTCCATCAGTATTCCTATGAATAGGAAGGAGACTATTAGGATCTCCTGCCATTTGTAGGGGTCAGGACCAGGCTTTGAACCCAGGGCCTATGTTGCAGTGTTGGCCTATGGCTTCCCTGGTAGCCCTCCAGCCTTCAGCAATGCCAGGTTTCCAACACTTTTCAGCCATGTCATTCAGACACAGGAAGATCACCTTGCAACGAAAACAAATGTAAAACCGGCAGCCATCTGAAAGTTGCAGGTTTTTATTCTTTGTTTCTGTGTTGTTTTATGTATTTATTTTTCCTGTCAGCATTTGTGCCCTGGGAACTCAGGTTTGGCTGTGGTTCCAGTGGCTGCACCCTAGCCTGGAGTGATCGATGCTGAGGCAGAGTTGCCATGCCCTGAGTTCAAGCTCTATGCTTGACAATAAATAAATAAATAAATAAATAAACACATTAAAATATTTTAAAAGTTATGAGGCTGCTTGGCTTGGAATTCATGCCATTTTTTTCTGCCAGTCCTGGGATTTGAACTCAGGGCCTAGGTACATCTACAGCACTGTGGGAGAAGGGGAAGCTCACCGTGCTGGTAGACAAGAAAGTCAGGCCAGTTCCTTGTGACTGAATTCAAGTCCTAGCTCTTGCAAAAATAATATTTGTATTCATTTTAAATACAGGATTCATATTTACATACACATGTTTACTGCATATTGCAGTTAGTGTGGTTATTCATTTTATTTTGTGTTTTATTTATTTCCTATGTATTTTAGTGAGTATGATTACACACATAATCATTTTTACATCTTATTACATACAACATAGATTTGCCAATGTACTATACATCATTCCTGAGACCCAGGACTTTCACCGATAAGGAAGACAAATGGGACATTTGGCTTCTTCCACCAGGATTACTTAAGTTTTGGCAGTTCTGTGATTTGAACTCAGGGCCTAGAAAACCCACTTCATGAATGGGGCATGGGTCAATGTTAGCACACCAGTCTGATGCAAATGGAGTTTTCGGTCAAATTTGGCCCTAGGAGTGGCCAAGATATAAACGCATAGATGTGTAAAATGCAGTGTGTGTTTAATTACATATATATATGCATCTATAAACATATGCAGAGGGAGACAGATAGACATTTATGTAGATTCTAGTGTATAACTCTATATAAAGAGTGATGTCTATATCTTACTTTTATATATTCTGTTGCTACTAATTATTTGGTCTAAAATTATTCCTCCATTAATTAATCACAGTAGAAGATTTAATAAAATATTAATTAAACTAACCAATGACCTATATTTAATGCATACAATTTTATATTAGAAAGACTAGTTAACTAGTAATTCAATTAGCACATTTCAAACATTCTATTAGTGTTCCTAGAGATAGGAACCAGTTTCCTAGTATCTTCAGCCATGTGTATGTGGGAGTCCCAGGATCGAACTCAGGGCGCAGGTGTCAGGGTTAACCTCAGGCTTCACTGACAGCCCACCAGCTTCAGCCATGCAAAGTCATGTACAATTTTCAAGCCAAGTCAGTGAGACCCAGGATGTCGACTGTGCAAAAGAAACAAAGGTAAAACTGTTGTGTAAAACTTTCTGGTTTTTCCTCTTCCATTTTGATTTGTTTGTTTGTTTGTTGGCCAGTGCTGGGAGTTGAAATTGGGTCCTAGGATCCTTGGTTCATCTGTGGGTGTAAAACCTGCAACACAACCTAGGGTAATTAAGGCTGAGGCAGAGTTGTGACGAACTGAGTTCAAGCCCCGTGCCTGCCCCCCCCCAAAAGTTAAGGTCCTGGCTTGGAATTTGGGACATTTTATCTGCCATACCTGGGATTTGAAATCAGGGCCTGGGTAACTCTATTTTGCTGTGGGTAAAGTGGAAGCTCACTCTCCTTGAATAAAAGAAAGTCAAGAGCATTTCCTTGGGCATGAATTCTAGACCCAGGAGTGGCAATATTATATTTATATACATTTATAATATACATCATATATATGTATTTGCATAGGTATTACATATTGTACCTAGGAAACAATATTTTCACAGACAGCAGAACAGGTCAACATTGGTTTCTTACCCCACCTATTGTCTTTGGCACTGCTGGGATTTGAACTCAGGGCCTTGAATGCCCAACTCATCAAGGGATCAATGTAAGCACAGCAGCCTCAAACAAATTCACTGCCAGGGAGTTCCCAGGACCTAAGTTTAACCTCCAGGAGTGGCCAATATATAAATAGATAGATGCATAAATTGCTGCAAATACATATATATGCATGGAGAGTGTGAGAGAGAGATGTATATGTATATCACAGTGTATATTTAAATATATAAATATATTTATAGAATGTGAGATGTCTATATATCATTTAATTAAATGTAATACATTACTAATAATTATTAGGTATTAAATTATGCCTTCATTTAATGATGTATCATGGTTTAAGGCACAATAATGTGCTTCCTTGTGCAAAAGGAGCTCAGGGACAATGTCTAAGCTCACAGTTCAAGCCTCAGGACCTGCACCAAAAAAAAAAAAAAAAAAAAGAGCCAGTAACTCCATGTGTCTGTGTATGTGTAAATGTATTTCTATTGGTAAACATCCAGAGTTGCTATGAAGAAAGGAACCCAGCTAGGAAATTTGCTTTGAATAGAATGATTTCATAGCCCAGAGGGTGCTTTCAAGACAGTGCATGTTCCAGGGCTCCCCTCCCTGTTCCCAGTGTAGCCTAAGGGTTTCTTCACACCCCATGCTGCTGGAGGAAGTCTGCCTCTTTGTTAGAACAGGCAGTCAAAAGGCCTCACTCCCGTACAGCTCTCTAACAAACAACTCTATCCGGGCCAACTAGTTATGATGAGTGTGGGCAGGCTCTGAAGACCAGGAGAAAAAAGCCTCTTTGTACCCCAAGATATCTCTCTCCCCAGTGCTCTGTTTTGACAGGAAGCCTTCATTTGTGCCACCTCCAGGGACAGGCCAAGTTCCCTGCACTTATCCTGTCTTTGTTAGAATATGTTCCAGTGTTGAAACAAACTGCTACAATTAATTCAAGATTTATTCTGGCAGACAACAACTAGGGAGCTGAACCTAATGCAATGATTCATTATTGGCAATGGTGCCTCCCCAGGTTTTCCGAAGCTTGCTACATCTAAGCACATTTGCAAAATCACAATGTTCCCTGTTATGTAGGGCTGGTGGAGCTCATCAGGTTTGGAAACCTTTGACCTCTCCTAGTTGGGCCTTGGGTGACTAGGTTTCCAGGTTGAACACAGGGCCTGAGTACTGACCATGAGCTCAGAACAGAAGTTCAGTGTGTAGTAGGAAGACTCCTACTCAGGCAGGCAAACCCACCTATTCGTCTGGAGTGACAGAGCCCACCGCAGCAAAGTTAGTAACAAAGAAGCAACTTTATTGAGAAGGTTCCTACACTGACCGGCCAGGGCCACAGCACAGGCTAAGGAGCTGATACTGCCACCCTGAGCAGCCCTGACTCAGCACACAGCACTCCGTGAAGGACCTAGCACCCCAGGAAGGAATCTTCATAGAGCTGTATCCCACAAGCTGTCATTAGAATTAGGATGTTTTCATCAGTATAACCATTCCTTCAGAAAAGTGTCATGAACCACACAAGTTCACATCTAACAGTTTAGAAGGGTGGTTAGTCGGGGTGGGGGAGGAGGGTCATCAGACTCAGGGGTGGCACTCATAGGGTTGTGGGTACTGTCCTAAGATCTTTTCCTCAAGGCTAGAGCTCTACCACTTTGAGCCAAAGCTCAGAGTCTCACAGACTTCCTGCCAGGGCTGAGTTTTCAACCCACCAATGTCAGATCTCATCCCCTGAGCAGCTAGGGTGAGCAAGCAGCATCTGGTTCGATGGAGTTGGTTTGCGCTGTTAACCCCTGGCTGTTGGTTTGCAGCTGTTAACCTCAGGATAGATGGCAGCCGTCATCTTCAGATTCCCAGCTTGCTCTGTCATGACGTATTTAAAGTCCTGTTCTTGTATAGTTGCAGTTAGAACATTCTAACTTTTCTTTGGTGGTTGAGTGACAGCAGCACTTCCGGCTTTTTCTGTGCATGTGATAGTGTGGAAACTAATCCAGGGCTTTATACATACTAGGCAAGCACTCTACCACTGAGCCCCAGGAGTGACAAGTGTAGAAATATATATGTACAGATATATATGTATAAAATAAGAAAGACATCTGTATATTATTAAATTACACATACTATATTACTATCAATTATCCATAATTAAATTATTCCTTCATTTCTCATTGTTGAAAATACAATAATATATTTATTGAAAATTAGTCAATGTACTATGATTATTGTTTTTAAGTTTAAAATATAATCATATACTAACTACTAATGTAATTGTTACTTTTAAACATTCCATTCATATGGATGTATGTCAGAATGCATTTCTTAGGATCTCCCGCCATTCGTAGGTGGCGGTCCCAGAATTTGAACCCTGGGCCTAGGTTGCTGGTTTTGGCTATGGCTTGCCTGATAACCCACCAAACTTCAGCAGTGTAAGGTCACATAGTCTTTCCGGGCCCTTTCATTTAGACCCAGGATGGTCACAATGCAAAGAAAAAAAAACAAAGTAAAACCACCTTCTGGAACTTCCCAGTTTTATCCTTATTCCCCCCCCCCTTTCTCTTTTTTTCTTTTTTGTTGGTTGTGGGGCCAGAAATCTGGGTCTGGACACTGTTCCTCAACTATTCAGCTCAAGACTAGTGTTCTACCACTTGAGTCATAGCACCACTTCCAGCTTTTTGTTTATGTGGTGCTGAGGAATCGAGCCCAGGGCCTTATGCATGCAAGGAAAGCACTCTACTACTGGGCCATCTTCCCTGCCCTTCTCCTTTTGTTTTTTTTTTATCAGTCCGGAGATTTGAACTTGGGTCCTAGGATCTCAGAATGGGCTGTGGGTCCATTGGCTACACCCCAGCCTAGGGTGATAGAATCTGAGGCAGAAATGCCACAAGCTGAGTTCAAGCCCCGGGCCTGGACAAAATAACTTAAGGCCGTGACTGGGAATTTGCTCCATTTTTCTGACAGGCCTGGTATTTGAACTCAGGGTCTGGGTAACTGTGTGACACTGTGGAGGAAGGGAAGTTCACTGTTGTTGAAGACAAGAATTTCAGACCAGTTTCCAGGCTGAATTTAAGCACCAACACTGGGAAAATTAATATTCATATATGTGATCTTTTTACATACATGGGCTTACTCCATTTGACATTTATTACACTTATTTATTCATTATTTATTTATTTAGTATTATTACATATATAACATTTATTTCATTTATTACATCTTATCACATGGATATATTTGCATATGGATTATACTTCATACTGAGACTCAGGATTTTTACAGAGAAGGAAAAAAAATGTGTCAAAGTAGGCAGGATGACAGATATCAGCCACAGATGCCTAGACTGTAACACTTTTGTATGGGTGTCCTTGGGTCCCCTTGGTAGGGTGCTAGCCATGAGCCCAACAGTGAAGAGTCAGTAGCTAGGCCCTGAGTTTAAGGTTCATGACCGAGAAAAATAAACCAAAACAATTGTCTGCAGGAGAAAAACTCACTAGAGTTCAGTACATACATCATTTTGGCCCTGACATGGGGACATATCTGAGCCTAAGGTTCTCATCTGCACAATAATCTGTGGAGCTCTTACAAGGACCAGATGCACTCAGTACACCATTCCTCATATAAGACTCATGACATAGCTGTATCCCACACACTGTCATTAGAATTAGGATGCTTTAATCAGTGTCACCAAACTACACAAAGTTCTAATGATTTAGAGGGGTGGGTTTTTTGTAGGGAGGGGGTGGTGAGTCAGCCACGGGGATTCCACTGAAAGTTTGGGGGTACTGTCCTAAGATCTTTTGCTCAAGGCTAGAGCTCTACCACTTTGAGCCAAAGCTCAGAGTTTTGCAGACTTCCTGTCAGGGCTGGATTTTAAAACCACCAGTGTCTGATCTCAGCCCCCCAGTATCTTGGATGACAGGGCTGATTGAGCCAGAAGCATCTGGTTCCGTGTAGCTGGGTTGCAGCAGTTTACCTCTGGCTAAGTCAGGTTAGATTGCAGCTCTCAGCACCAGACTCCTAGCTTGCTCTACAATGATGTATTTGCAGTCCTATTCTTATATCTTTGCAGTCAGAACATTCAATTGTTTTGTTTTGGTGCCAGTCCTGCATCTTGAGTAAGTGTCTAGATACAGTCCCTAAACTTTTATGCTCAAAGCTAGTACTCAACTGCTTGAGCAACAGCATGACTCCTGGATTTTTCTGTGCAAGTGGTAGTGAGGAATGGAACCCAGGACTTTGTACATACTCAGTGAGCACTCTAACACTGAGCCCCAGGAGTGACAAGTGTATAAACAGATTAATGTGTAGATTGGTAGATAGAGATAGATAGATAGATAGATAGACAGATAGATAGATAGGTAGATAGATAGATAGATAGATAGATAGATAGATAGATAGATAGATAGATAGATAGATAGATAGATAGATAGATAGATAGATAGATATAAAACAAGAGATGTCTGTATATTATGAAACTGCATATATGATATTACTACCAATTATTGGCAATTAAATTGTTCCTTCCTTTTTTAAGTATCATGATTGAATATATAATAAAGTATTAATTGAAAATTAGTCAATGTAGAGTAATTGTTGTGTATAATTTTAGAATATAATCATATACTAACTACTAATTTAAATGTTACTTTTATAACATTCTATTTGTACGGATGTATATCAGAATGTGTTTCTTAGAACCTCCCACATTCATTAGTGGCAGTTCCAAGATTGGACCTCCAGGTCTAAGTTGCTTGTTTCAGCTATGGCTTCCCTAATAGCCCATGAAACATTAGCAATGCAATGTCATGTACACATTCTGGGGCTTGTCATTTAGACCCAGGATGGTCACAATACAAAGGAATAAAAAAAGTAAAACCGCCTTCTTGAACTTCTCAGTTTTATCCTTCTCCTTTTTATTTATTTATTTTTTTGCCAGCTCTGAAATTTGAAGTAGGGTGGTAGGATCCAATGATCAGCTGTGGCAGAGATGCGAAGACCTGAGTTCAAGCCCGGTGCTAGGCCAAAAAAAAGTAATAATAACAATAAGACCCTGGTGAGGAAATTGCACCATTTTTTTAGCAGGCCTGGGATTTGAACTCAGGGTCTGGGTAACTCTGTGACACTATGTGTGAAGAGGAAAGCTCACCATCATTATAGACAAGAAATTCATGGGGCTGGGCAGTTGGCTCAGTGGTAGAGTGCTTGCCTTGCATGCATGAGGCCCCTGGTTCAATAACTCAGCACCACATAAGCAGAAAAAGCTGGAAGTGGCACTGTAGCTCAAGTGGTAGAGCGTTCACTCACCTTGAACTGAAGAGCTGAGGGACAGTGCTCATGCCCAGATTTCAGGCACCATGACTGGCAAAGAAAAGAAAAGAAAAGAAAAAAAGAAAAAAGAAATTCAGACCAGTTCCCAGGGTCTGAATAGATGCCCCAGCACTGGAAAAAATAATATTCATATATATGAGATCTATTTACATACATAGGTTCTACTGCATATGACATTTATTACTCTTATTTATTTAGTATTGTTACACATATAACATTTCCTTTATTATATCATATCTCATAGGATATATTTGCATATGGATTATACATCGTATTGAGACCCAGGACTTTCACAGAGAATGAACAAAAAGTGTAAAATTGGCTTCTTACTCCACAAATAAGTTTTTGGCCGTGCTGGAATTTCAACTGAGCCTACATTGCCCAATCCATAAATGGGGTACAGTCTTAGCACACCAGCCTCCAGCAAACTGAGCATCCAGGAAATTCTAAGGAACTGTGACCAAGCCACAGTAGTGCTCAATTGATAAATGTGTAGATTGATATTATATATATATATATATACATATATATATATATATATATATATATACCTGCATCTATATGTATATATATATTTACACAGACTTACAAAGAGGGAATGTGAAGATGTTATTAAATTATATATATGTTATAACCAATTATTAGTTACTAAATTATGACTCCATTTAATGAAGTATCATAGTTAAATACTTACAACAGCATTAATTAAAAATTAGTCAATATCCTTAATCATACCTTGGTGCTAGAATGAAGATATATATCCAATAATTTTTGTGTGGCATTCTAAAATACAATCATGAATTAACGGCAAATTTAATTATTACTTTTATAACATTCCATTAGCATTCACATGAACAAGAATGAGTTCATCAGGATCTCCCTCCATTTGTGGGTGATAGTCATAGCACTCGAATTCCAGGCCTGGGTAGATTACTTTGAATGCAAAACATTGGAATGACACTGTGAAGATTTCAGATTGTCACAATTAAAATAAAGAACAACAAGAAGAAAAGAAAGCCAAGTGTCAGTGGCTCCTGCCTATAATCCTAACTCCTCCTGAAGCTGAGATGTAGAGAATGCCAATTTGAATGCATCCAGGGTAAAAAAGTCCAAAACACTCTTCTTTCTAAGAGATCACAGGGGGGAAAAAAACCATGAGTGGGGCTGTGGCTCAAGGGCAGAGTGCTATCCTTGAGTAAAAGGAGCTCAGGGACAGGGCCTAGGCTCATAGGACAACCCTGGACCTTCCTCAACCCCCCCCCAAATAAAGGAGGCAATAACTCCATGTCTCTGTGTATGGATGGATGATGGGCATTCAGCAGGTTGCTCATGTCCATCCCCCCAACCTGGGCAAGTCCTCAGAGAGTCCTAAGTCTGAGCCAGCACCTTGAACAAAGCATCCTTCTCTGCCATTTAATAACTGAAGCCCCCCCCCCCGGCTTTGCCTGGGCAGTGCAACAAGTGCCTTATGTTCTGGTTGAGATGTCCCATCGGGACACCTAGCAGCCAGCCACTGCCTCCAGGGAGACCACAGTTCCTAGGCTGTAGGAGTTGTCAAAGTTTCTGGCTCCATATTCTCTATCCCTCTGTAGAATATGTGAGCCTACTTCTCTGGGGCCTGGTGGCTATCCCTCATTCACCATTCCTCATTGCCGAGTCACATCCTGGTCCCAAATCTTGGCAAAGATATGAAATAGCCAGCGATTCCTGCACCAAAAGGGGTAAGCCAATAAATCCCACCCTCATAGTTCCTGTCAGAAGTGAGCCTTGGGCTGTGAATGTGGCTTAGTGGTAAAGTGCTTACTTAGCACGCACGAAGCCCTGGGTTTGATTCCTCAGTATCACAGAAACAGAAAAAGCCAAAAGTGGCACTGTGGCTTAAGTGATAAGAGTGCTAGCTTTGACAAAAAGAAACTCAGGAACATGCCCAGACTCTGAGTTCAAGCCCCAAGACTGGCAAAAAAGTGAGCCTGGTGAGACATATTCTTCTGGTACTCATAGGAGAGCCAAGGTTAGAGGTAAGAGGTAGGGTAGAGGACAGTTGCTGGTGGCTCACACCTGTAATCTTAGCTACTCAGGAGGCTGATATCTGAGGATCACAATTGCAAGCAGGAAAGTCTATATGAGACACTTATCTCCAATTAATCACCCAAAAGTCAGAAGTAGAGCTGTGGTTCAAGTAATAGAGTGCTAGCCTTGAGCACAAAACCTCAGGGATAGTATCCAGGCTATGAATTCAAACCCTAGGACTGGCACACACACACACACACACACACACACACACACACACACACACACACACCAAGCTAGAGCATTTGCCAGTCAGCCTGCACAAGTTCCATCTCTAGCAACACACACACACACACACCAAGCTAGAGCATTTGCCAGTCAGCCTGCACAAGATCCATCTCTAGCAACTCAATATTAAAAAAAGAGGGAGAAGGGAAGGAAAGACTGGCTCCTGGAGGTGATATAACTAGTGCCAAAATTCCACAGGAGTTCTAAGATGTGGAACAAGATAGAGAGCCTCAGGCAGAAGGTACAACATGCACAAAGTTTCCTGAGGTGTGGTGTAGAATAGGTGGTGTGGGTGGAATGAATGTTCTGTGGCTTCACACAAGTCCTGCAGGACATTCAAGGCTGGGTCAAGGTTTGTACTTGAGCCACAGGGAGGGCAGAGGGTGGAGGTCCCAGAATGGGGCTAAGGGGGAAGATGAGCTTGGCTTTTCACCATGGACCCCAGCAATTTCCTGTGGCTGGAAGACTATTTTTCACAGCTCCTTACCCTCAGGCCTCCTTTACATGGAGGAGTCAGGGCAAATGCAGGGAAGAACACTTGCTTAAGAAAAGCTTCTAGCCCAATGCTACTGGTGGCTCAACCCCTGTAAATCCTAGCTACTGAAAAGACTGAGATCAAAATCATGGGTCAAAGCCAGCTCAGGGGAGGAAAGTTAGTGAGACTCTTCTTGCCGATGGACTACCAAAAGCCAGAAATGGAGCTGTGGCTCAAGTGGTAGAGTGCCAGACTTGAAGCAAAAATTAAAGAGACCGGAGCCCAGACCCTAAGTTCAAGCCCCAGTACTGGCATAGAAAAAATAAAGAAAAGCTTTCAGGAGTTCCTAGTCCACTGTGGTGAAAGTCCAAATCAGTTGGGTGCTGCTGGCTCATGTTTATCCTTCTAGCTCCTCAGGAGGCTGAGATCTGAGGATCATGGTTCAAAGCCAGCCTGGGCAGGAAAGTCCAGGAGACTCTGATCTCCAATGAATCACAGGAAAACTGGAAGTGGTACTGTGGCTCAAGTGGTAAGCTGAAAAGCTGAAGGGACAGTGCCCAGGCCCAGAGTTCTAGCCCCATGAGCAACACCTGTCCTGCTTGAACCTCACTCTGTGGCTCTAGGCAGAGTAATTTCCAGTGGGCCCCTAAGGGTCTCCCAATATCTACATGTCTTACAAGTCTTGAAAGCACCACTCTTTGGGAACCTTTGCCTACAGAGCGGGCCAAAGTATCAGAGAAGGATTTAGCCTTGGGGCACGGAGGACATGGGCCAGAATGGCATCAGAATGGCAACTGTCATGGGTGCAGTGTGGATCTGAGCAGTAAGTCAACATTTCAGACCAGGTTTCTGGGCCAGGAGGGGCAAGATCTGCAAGATGGCACAGCAGGTAATGCCTACTCACGGGGGCAAATTTGTCAAGCACACCTTGGGTGGGTGTTGAGTTGGGCTCATGAAAGACTCGTAGGCTCAGGAATCCACAGGTGGCTGGCTGCTGCTTGTAGCAGTGGCTATCCCAAGAGTCCCAGGGCTCAGAGCCCTGCTTTCCTCAACAATGTTCAGCGGCAGATGAAGGTCTGCAATCATGCACCGAGTAAAAACGTGTTCTTCCCTTGGTCCTGTACCCTATGCATGGATGGAGGTGCCGGTTCCATGGAATTTACTGCTATGGCCCAGACCCCTCAGCCCGAGAAGGAGTTGGGGAGAAATAACTTATGTGTCCAGAATTTACTATGACTGTGCCTCTCGACTGCCCCCAGTTCTAGCTCAACTCATCATTACAACCTACCTGTGTGTGTGTGTGTGTGTGTGTGTGTGTGTGTGTGTGTGTGTGTGTGTGTGTGTGTGTGTGTGTGTGCATGGGCACATCTTGGTACTAGGGCTTGAACTCAGGACCTGGGCTCTGTCCCTCACTTTTTCATTCAAGGCTAACAACTCTACCACCTGAGGCAGAGCTTTTCTTCCAGCTTTCAGGTGGTTACTGGGAAAGGAGAGTCTCACACACTTTAGAAAAGTGAGCTGGTGATAAGAAATGTACTCATTACCTTGCCCATGTAATTGTAACCCCTCTGTACAATATTTTCACACACAAAAAAAGATCCTACTGATACCAGAAAAAAAAAGAAAAGAAAAGTGAGCTGGGCTGCCTCTGAATGCCAATCCTTAGATCTCAGCCTCCTGAGGAGCTAGGAATATGAGAGCATGAGCTATTAACATCTGGCCACATTTTCCTTCTTGGCTAAGACAGTGTACCTCTCTCCCAGCCTAGCTCCCATCTACAGCTAACCTTCTTCCTCCTCCCCCTTCTCCTCCAGGCTTCAGAGGAAACATACCCTCCGGTGAGAACATAGTAATAGGATATTTGGCAGGTTTGAGCTTTATGTTCTCCACACAGTCAAGGGCTGCTGGGAGCTGATGTGGAGATCAGAGATCTAGGCCAGGGCAAGTAGACAGCTGTTAGAACAGAAGACAGTATGAAGAGACATCCTTGCAGCTGGATGCCAGTGGCTCATGCCTATAATCCTAGCTACTTAAGGCTGACACATGAGGATCAAGCAAGATTCAAAGCTAGCTTGGGTGGGCAGACTCTTATCTCCAATGAATCACCAAAAAGCTGAGAAGTAGAGCTACTGTAGTACAACTGGTAGACCATGAGCCTTCCACAAACAAGCTAAAGGATACCACCTAGGCTCTGAGCTCAAGCCCTGGTAACACACACACACACACACACACACACACACACACACACACTAACATCCTTAGCAGGTGCCAGTGTCTCATACCAGCAATCCTAGCTACTCAAGAGGCTGAGCTCTTAAGATGGCAGCTTGAAGCCAGCCCAGGCAGAAAAGTTCGTGAGACGCTTATCTCCACTAAACTACTAAAAAAGATGAAATGTGAGCTGTGGTTCAAGTGGTAGAGTGTTAGATTTGAGCAAAGGAAACTCAGTGCCTAGGCCCTGAGTTCCAGCTCTTAGAGATTTTTTTTTAAAAAAGACACTTTCACCTCCCCCCCCGCCCCCGCCGTCAGGCCCTAAATCCAGATATTGGTCATCCTAGATCTCACTTCCACTCTTGCCACTTCTACAGCCCCACCACAAGTGGCCTGTTTCTGGCCAGCTCTGTGTTAAGATGTGAACGTACACAATGGGGGCCTACCAAGGTCAAGGCTAATGCCTAGAACATTGAGGTATTGGCCATACCAGTCTCTCCTACCCCAATTCCCTGGCCCTGGAATCTAAAGTCTGTGCCTCAGTGTTCTGGGCATCCAGAATTCTCTAGAAGGATTTGAGAGGCCCAGCTAAGGCTGGAAGATTGACTTGCCTGCGATAATGTATGTTGACATTTCCTAGACACCAACAGACACTTCCAAGCCATCTTGGCCTCACCTCCAATGTAGCCCGGAATCCTTCTTGCTTGGGTGGCCTTCAGTCCCCTATGAAGCTGGAGTTGGCCAGAGCCACTGGCAACTCCCTTCCCCCACTCACTGCCAGCCTGCTGAGAGGGACATGCAGCCAGAGGTCTAGAAGAGGAAAAGGGCAGGACATCCCATGTCTAAGTTCCCCACCCACAGACAGGCAATACTTTATTGCAGCTGGCCTGGCTGACCCAGAATCCCCTGCAGGAGGCCAAAGATTTGGACATCTGGACTTGGGCCCCAAAGAAAAGTTTGAACTCAGGTCTCTGGCAATTTAGGACTCATTGTAGACCCAGATAGGAGGCTATAGGCAAGGGTGGTGTGGAGAAGGACCACCATCCGAGGTCAGAAAGAGGCAGACAGTCACCCAGGAAGCGGACAGAGAAAGATGAGGAAAATACACACACACACACACACACACACACACACACACACACACACACACACACACATACACACACACACACATACACACACACACACACACACACAAATATGGCACTGGTGTCTCACACCTGTCATCCTAGCTACTCAGGAGGTTGAGGTCAAAGCCAGCCAGCCAGCACAGAAATGTCTGTGAAGCTCTTATCTCCAATGAACCAACAAATAGCCAGAAATGAGCTGTACCTCAAGTGTTAGAGCACCAACTTTGAGCACAGAAGCATAGGAACTTCACCTAGGCCCTGAGTTCAAGACCCAGGTCTTCTACATCCAAACACACAGACACAGACACACACAGACACACACACGAACACACAGACATACACACTGGTAGCCCAAAGCCTCAGCAGTCCCTGAGCACCCTGAATATTCCACCCCAGAGATGATGGCACTACCATCATAGACCAACTGTAGACAAAACTCAGAGCCTCTCACATGTCTGGAATGGTTCACAACACATCATGGCATTTCTACTGTACAGTTATGCAGAAAATTCAGCTACCTTTTGTTTGGTTGTAGGTTATGGAGTTTGAGCTTTGGGCCTGCCAGCAGGGCCTCAGCTCTTCAGATGAAGTTGTGTGTTCTACCACTGGAGCCACAGCACCACATCCAATTTTCTGGTGGTTCATTGGAGATAAAGTCTCACAGACTTTCCTGCCGAAGCTGGCGTTGAACCGTGATCCTTAGATATCAGCCTCCTGAGTAGCTAGGATGACAGTTGTGAGCCACTGGCTGTGCCCGGCTACAACCAACTTCTTTTTTTTTTTTTTTCAGCTTTCTTTCTTTCTTTTTTTATTGTGAAAATACTGTACAGAGGGGTTACAATTACATGGGCAAGATAAGCAGTACATATCTTATCAAGCATTGTAGCCTCCTCCTTTGTTTCCCCTTCCTATCCCTTCCCAGCTTTCCCCTATCCCTTAACCAACCCTTCCCCCCCCCCCACGAAAGTTGTAAAGTTCTTTTTTGATATGACAACTTGTACTTCTCATTGATGCAAGGGTCAGCCTGTATACTTACTTAAATGACTTGTTTTTTCCCCTTCCCCTCCACAAATTATACCACAATTAAATACAGTGAAAGCAGGGGTTGTACTGTGGGCAAGGGACATACAAAGCAACAAAGAAATAATCTTATAAATGTGTTAGAAACAAATGCTTGAAAGAAAAAAAAAAACATTTAAATATAAACCTTAGGGTTCATTTTCCTAACATCACCTTATCTAACCTTTTCTGCTTGACTCATATATATACTAAATATTGCAAATAAAGGAAACCATGGGACCTAAGTTTCTTTGGGCTTGGCTTACTTCACTTAATATAATTTTTTCCAAGTCTTTCCATTTCCTAACAAATGAGGCAATGTCATTCTTTCTGATGGAGGCATAGAATTCCATGGTGTATATATACAACATTTTCTTGATCTATTCATCTACTGAGGGGCATCTGGGTTGGTTCCATATCTTAGCTATGGTAACTAATGCTGTAATAAACATAGTTGTGCTGGTAGCTTTAGTGTGGTCTTGTTTGTAAACATTTGGGTAAATGCCCAAAAGTGGGATTCGTGGGTCATAGGGGTGATCTATGTGGAGTCTTTTGAAGAACCTCCATACTACTTTCCAAAGTGGTTGAACAAGTTTACACTCCCACCAACAATGAAGTAAGGTTCCCTTCTGTCCACATCCCCTCCAGCATCTGTTGTTATTAGAGTTCTTGATTTTTGCCATTCTAACTGGGGTGAGGTAGTATCTTAATGTTGTTTTGATTTGCAACCCTACTACTATCTCTTGCAAGCAAGGAAGGGGTATCTTTCTTTCATGTTTGGTTTTTGTTTTTTATTTTGGTTGAGGGGCTTGAACTCAGGGCTTGGTTACTGTCCCTGATGTCTAATTTTCCTCAAGGCCAGTGCTCTACCATTTGAGCCACAGTGCCACTTCCAGTTAGAGATTGGAGATGAGTATCTGGAGGGACTTTCCTGCCTGGCTGGGAAATGAGATCCTCTGGATCTCAGCCTCCTGAGTGGACAGGAAGACACATGTGAGATGACAGGTGTGAGCCATCGGCTCATGGTTTAAGGTGTCTGAAGGACTAGACACCTTAAGCCAAAAATGGCAAAAACTCCCATTCTCTTGGATTGGAAAAATTAACATTTTGAAAATGGCAATACTTCCCAAGGCTATCTACAAATTCAATGTGATACCTATCAAAATTCCAACCTCATTCTTCAAGGAAATAGAAGAGGCAATCCAAAAATTCATATGGAACAATAAAAGACCCCGAATAGCAAAAACGCTCCTCAACAGAAAGAACCCTGCTGGAAGAATATCAATACCAAATTTCAACCTCTACTATAAAGCCATAGTAATCAAAACAGCTTGGTACTGGCACAAGAACAGACCTCAGGACCAATGGAATAGAATTGAAAACCCAGAAATGAACCTAAAGAACTACAGCTATCTAATCTTTGATAAGGGAGCTAAAAAAATAGAATGGAAGAAAGACAGCTAAAAAAATAGAATGGAAGAAAGACAGCCTCTTCAGTAAATGGTGCTGGCAAAATTGGTTAACTACTTGTAGAAAACTAAAGCTAGATCCTTATATATCACCCTGCACCAGAATCAACTCCAAATGGATCAAAGACCTCGGAGTCAAAGCAGACTCTCGGAAAACATTACAGGATGGAATAGGAGAAACCCTAGGTCTCCTTGGCGCAGGCCAAAATGTTCTTAATAGAGACCCAGAAACACAACAAATCAAAGAAAGGTTGGAGAAAAGGGATTGCATGAAGTTGCAGAGCTTTTGCATGGCAAAGGACATAGCTAGCAAGACCAATAGAAAGCCTACGGATTGGGAGAAGATCTTCACTGAGCCATACAATGGACAAGTGTCTCATATCTAAAATATACTTGGAACTCAAAAAATTAGATCCCACACCAACAAATCCTCAAAGAAACAACTGCCCAATAAATAAGTGGGATAAAGACTTAAAGAGAAACTTTTCTGAAGCAGAAAGAAGTATGGCCAATACACACATGAAGAAATGCTCAACCTCCCTAGCCATAAAAGGAGTACATTTCTTATCAAGCATTGTAGCCTCCTATGCAGCCACCTTCTTATACCAAGGGAAAACCCAACTCATCAAGACACAAACCAAATGTAACCCTACACTTCAGACTTTGTCACCAGCATCCAAAACCATTCTTCCATGGATGGAGAGCATATAATTGACAATACCATTCCACCCCAGATCCCATTCACCCACTCCCTGTCTGCCATAGCCATAACCTCTGGAGTTCTTGGTAAGGCACCACCTACCCTGCTTTGGCTTCACACTGGGGTAAACCTGGGGACTTATTAGAAATGTCTGTACTGTGAGGTCAGCATCTGGTCTCAGAACCACAGAAACACTACTACTTCACCATCTCTTGCAAGCAAGGAAGGGGTGTCTTTCTTTCTTGTTCGGTTTCTGAATTTTTTTTTGTTTTGTTTTGGTTGAGGGGCTTGAACTCAGGGCTTGGGTACTGTCCCTGATGTCTAATTTTCCTCAAGGCCAGTGCTCTAACACTTGAGCCACAGTGCCACTTCGGGTTGGAGATTGGAGATGAGGCTCTGGAGGGACTTTCCTGCCTGGCTGAGAAATGAGATCCTCTGGATCTCAGCCTCCCGAGTGGGCAGGATGACAGGTGTGGGATGACAGGTATGAGATGACAAGTGTGAGCCACTGGCTCATGGCTTAAGGTGTCTAGTCCTTCAGAATTTCCACCTAGTCCTTCTCTAGACACTACCACCTAGACACCCCTCTACCTCCTTCAGGGAAAGCAAAGGGAGGCTAGAATCTGGGTGGGGTCATGGGGATTAAAGGGCCCACTCCACATCACTAACCCCCTCTAAGCTCCCATCTGCCTCCTCTGGATTGCCTGGTCTTCCAGGGTGGATCAGACCCACAAGGAGTTCTGGGGCCTGCCCTATGTCCCCGTGCCCCACCCAACCGATACCTGAGGACTTCTTGGGCCAGCTGCGCCATGTCCCGGTGGAAGACGTTGGGAGGGTTGCTGATAACCAGGCCCAGGGGTACCCAGGGCAGAAGGAGTGTCCAGCTCCCCTCTGTCAAAGGAGACACAAAGCACAGATGGATCTACTAAGAGATTCAGTGCATCTACCTGTCACGAAAGGTCCCTGGGAGAAGTGTTTTATGGTGACAGCCCTGGGGCCTGACCTCAGGGCCCGGCACTGTCCCTGACTTTCTGTGTCTACAGGGGAGTGCCCTTTCACCTGAGCCATGGTGCCACTTCCAGCTTTTACTGTGTATGCAGGACCTAGGAATTGAACCCATGCTTTCCTGTGTGCTAGGCAGCTCTACCTCTAGGATGCAATCCCAGCCCTGGATAGCTGTTCTTCTGTGATCCCTCGGGCCTGTCTTGGGACAGTCTCGCACATCTATACCAAGTCTCTCACCAGCAGCCCTGGCTGGAAATGAACACGCTCTGCTATGTTGCCCATCATCTGTAGCACCTTTGTTGTCTGTGCTTCCTACAGATCCTCCTTGTTAAGCAAGACCCCTTTTCAAGTGCTGTCTCCAAGAAGCCCTTTCTGATCACCTTGGAAAAGCTGGAGCCTCTCCGCTGTGCAGGCTGCCAGCCTTGTCAGACTCTGCCCTCCAGCCAGTGTGTGTTGAGAATGCATGAAGGGGAAGGCCTGGATTCCACCACCGGATTTCTGAAGGCCCTGATACACCACCCAGGGGCAGGTGTTGTATCACACTCCGTGAGAGGGGCTCGAGGACTGGGCAATCTGTGGGCAACATGACAGGGCCATTTCTTTTTGTGGGCTTGAACTGAGGATCTGGGAGCTGTTTCTCTGAGTTTTATTGCTCATGGCTGCTGCTCTACCACTTGAGCCACAGCTCCACTTCTGGCTTTTTGGTGGTTCCATGGAGAGAAGTGTCTCTCTCGCTTTCCAGCTTATGGCTGGCTTTGATCCTTGATCCTCAGATCTCTGCATCCCAAGTCACCAGGATGTCAGGCTTGACCCTGAGCCAGAGGTGACGGGCACCAAAGGCTTTTTGGTTTTTGTTTGCTTCCGTTTATCTCCTGTGAACTAGCAAGCCCAAGTTAAAATAATCAGTTACAGGGGATCAAATTCCTCCCCTAGGTCGGTTAATCCAGGCAGATAAAATGTCTTTGGAAAAGGCTAGTCTGAGTTGGCTTAGGGATGTTTGTGTGTGTGGGTGTTAGGGATACCTATCCTCATCTACGTGATGCCTCCTCCTCCCAGCAGGGAGTGCATCCAGGATCCTGACCCCAAGGGAGGTGGATGAGGGAGGGTACCTAAGGTCACATCCAGGGGGATGATCCGAATTCTGTCCTGCACTGATAAAGCCTGGACAGATAAAGGAGAGAAGGAGAGGGTTATTGGAACAAGAAAGTGAGCCCCTACCTTTGGCTACATGTACCAGCAAGAAAACTGAATACATCTTTCTTGGTAGTCAGAAAAAAGATGTACACTATTCATTTATTTTATGTTTGTGTTAGTCCTAGGGCTTGGATTCAGGGCCTGGGTGTTATCCCTTAGCTTCTTTTGTTCAAGGTTGAGGCTCTACTAACTGAGCCTCAGCACCACATCTGGCTTTTTTGTGTGTGGTTTTGGGGAGCTAGGTGGTTTATGGGAGATAAGAATCTCCTGGACTTTCCTGCCCGGGCTGCTCTGAGTCACATCCATCAGATCTCAGCCTCCCAAAGAGCCAGAATGATGGGTGGGAGCCATGAGCTCCTGACTGCCGCCATCCATTTATAATCCCTTAGGCCCAGAGCCAGGCTACCTATACTACCCCTCCTTGTTGGGAGTAGGAAGCAGACATGAGTGGGTTTGATACTTCAACAACCTACCTATCTTTGAGCATTGTTCTGGGTCAGTCTGATGGAGGCTTCGTCCTTATCCACAGCAATGACATGGCTCTGTCACAAGAACAAATGTCCCCCCGGGAGGCGTCAGGTCTGTGGTCTTTCCTCTGAACCCCGCCACCCTAACCAAAACGACACTCCCCAGCAAAGCGTAGTACACACAGAGTGTTTTTATTGTCTTATACCCAGGGTCTCGTCAGATACGTGGGGGTATAGGTCAGAGGCCCGGAATTGTGCTGGCAGGGGGACAAGGCGACACCTTCTCATCCACTTTCTTTCAACAGTGTAGCAGAGGGATGTGGGCAAGGACTGATGGGATAGACAATGAATAACCATCACGGTCTAGCCAGGGCACAGAGGGGCTTACCTCAAGGGGCTGGTTCAACAGGCTGGGCAAACAGCTCCTGACCCACAGCCCACCTCCAGAATGAGAGGGCCACCTTGGGTTCCAGCCACATGGGAATGCTGGGCCACCTCCTCCAGCATTCTACCAATTCCTGCGAGAGAGAAAGAGAGAGGGAGAGAGAAGAGACAGAGAGGGAGAGAGAGAGACAGAGGTCCAGAATTACACTTAAGCCAGGTGCCGGTGGCTCGGACCTATAATCCTACCTACACAAGAGGCTGAGATGTGAAGATGGTGGTTCATAGCTGGCTCCAGAGGAATGTCTGTGAGACTCTTATCCTCAAAGAACCAACAGAAAACCGGAAGTGATGCTGTGGCTCAGGGGGTAGAGTACTAGCCTT
The DNA here is from genome assembly GCF_024711535.1 of Dipodomys merriami. NCBI lineage: Eukaryota > Metazoa > Chordata > Mammalia > Rodentia > Heteromyidae > Dipodomys > Dipodomys merriami. The sequence continues at coordinate 67,836 of NW_027203241.1, read as the reverse complement.
GTTCTGAGGAGCTCAGGGATAGCATCCAGGCCCAGAATTCAATCCCCACAAATGACAAGAAGTGGACTTCCCACACAAGAAGGGACTGAATAACACACAGGGTCCTAGGAAGCCTGGCAGAGAAATCAGGCCAAGATTCCTCTCAGCTGGGGTCATGAGTAGGTCACCTGGCTTCTCCATGACTCATTTTCCCCAGCTGGAAAAATGAATAGAGTGAAAAATCCCTTCCGCATGGGGACAGGGTAATGATGAAAGGCAGCCATGTTTTGTTTCATAATCCCACACCTGTTGCTTGATTAATAACAGACCCCATCTGAGCCCTTTCCCGGCAACTTCCTGTCATATGCTCACAGAATTGTTGAGAACTGTATCTGACACCTGCTCCCTCTGTGCCTGGCCCTGCTCCAGAGACACCTCTGTATTAGTCCCTTATTTACTCACAACTGTCCTATGAGGAGACTTAGGTCCAATGGTGGACATCCAACCCAGAGCTTCACCTGTGGTCAAGAATCGGCTGCCGTGAACTAAGAGTTTGGGACAATCCATCTAAAATGATGACTGAGCAGGGCACTAAATGTCTACCACCACCACTACCTCCCCCCACCCCCCACATACACACAAACACACCTCCACCATCCTTTGCAGGCAAAGATGTTTTACTTTCTTTCTTTTTGTTGGTTGTGGGGCTTGAACTCTGGGCCTGGGTTCTATCCCTGACCTCTTCAGCGCAAGTCCAGCACTCTACTACTTGAGCCACAGCACCACTTCCGGTTTTCTGGTGCTTTATTGGAGAGAAGAGTCTGAGGGTCTTTCCTGCCCAAGCTGGCTTTTACCATGATCCTAAGATTCAGCTCCTGAGTACTTAGGATGAGAGCCATGAGCCACTGGCACCCGGCCAAAGAGGCTTTTCTATGCCTGTCATCCTATCCCCTCAGGAGACTGAGATCTGAGGACTGCAGTTGGATGCAACCCTTGGCAGCAAAGTCATTGAAAACTCTTATCTCCAATTAAACACCCAAAAACCTTGCAAGTGGAGCTGTGGCTCAAATGGTAGAGTGCTAGCTTTGAGCATGAAACCAGGGATGGGACCCAGGCCCTAGTTTTAAGCTTTTTCTAGCATAGACACACCCAAGAAAAGGAAGCAGGTGAGCACACGGGAGTTCAAAGCTCACACACAATACTCAAGACTCACAGAATAGACCCCATCCTGCTCTGAGTCTCTAGATTCTATGTACTAGATCATGGCAGGCTGAGATGGGACTGACCATGCACCAAGTCAGGACATTCAAGTACAATCCATACTGAGGATCCCATGACCTCATCAAGGACTCAAGATCTCTCACTGTCCTGCCTTGACACTGGGCAGTCAGGTGAGATCTAGTTATCCAAACAAAGGATATGGGAATGAATGAATTTCTCAGCCAAGGGATGCAGACTGGAGGGCTCTAGGTCCCTCTCTCTCAGGGAGGAGAAAGGGGCTGATCCATCTCAGGAATGTTCCTGGGTTGTGAGTATCCTCAAAGAAACAACCCTGCTCCCACCCCAGTGCCTCCTGATTTCCCACTAGCCTCAACCTTCAGTCGGCCCCTCCCACATCTGCCATCTAGACTAAAGGGTGAGCCAGCAAAGAGACCCACCTCTACCTCTGAGAATGGCAGTCAGGGGGCCGTAGAATCCCCTAGAGGAAGTCTGGGGGCAACACGGGTCTGACTCTTGCCCTCATTCCCTGGGTGTCCTGTTCCAGTGGCACGCTTACCTCTGTCTCTGGTCGAGGAATGAACACTGGGGGTGTCACCTTCAGATTGAGCCAGCAAAAGTGCCAGTGCCCATGGATGTACTGCACAGGCATCCTGCAGTGGACGACAGCCAGGTTTTCAATGGTGAAACCAGAGTGCCAGGACTTTTAATAGCCATGTGGCTGGGTCGAAGATTCTATCACTGATGGTCTAGGCCTGAGTCACTGGATCTGGGATTGTCCTCCCTCTTCATCTCCCTGCTAATCCCTTGCCACCCCCCTCTAGACACTCCCTCAACCTATACCTCCCTAGCGCTTGGACAGTATCTTCTTATCTGACCAGAAAATAAACTCCATGAGCCAGGGGAAATTGAAACTCTGTGACCCACCCTGAGTCCTAGGGTCTACCCAAGGCTACTTCCCTCTGCAGTCAGCGACCACTCAGATTTGTATGTCATGAAGTTGCTGATGTCATGAATGGGTCAGTGGCTTGGTCCTACACACTAGCTTTAGGCTCTGGAACTGTCCCCACAGAGATTGTGAATGGTTGGCTCCCTTGATCTAGGGACTCCAAACCAAGGCTTGCATGCTCCCTTCTTCCTTCCTTTCCTCCTTTTCTCCCTCCATCCTTCCCTCCTCTCTTTCTCTTTCCTTTCTTTGTGTCACTCCTGGGCATGAACTCAGAGCCTGGGTGCTGTCCCTGAGCCTTTTTACTCAAGGCCAACAGTCTACAGCTTGAGCTGCTAATCCACTTCTGGCATTTTCTTTTTGGTAGTCAGTTGGAGATAAAGAGTCTCAAGCCTCCTAAGTAGCTAGGATGACAGGTGTGAGGCACCAGCATCCAGCTCAAACCAAGATTTCTTCATGTGCTGTGGAACCAGCACTGGAACCTTTCATCGTGTATGACTCCAACTCTCTCTCCCCCAGGAACTGGCACACACTGTAACGTTTTGTTAGATAAATAGATGAGCATCTGTCTATGACAATACTACAGAAAAGTCCCATCCAACTCAGGTAAGCATCCTGGGTGGGGGTAAAGCCTGATGTAGCTCTCCCACAGTTCTCCCTCCTCCCTCTTCCCACCCTCCTGGTGCCACCGCACTTAACTCTTTTGGTTCCAAGGACGTGAGCCATGTACTCACTGTATTCTGGGGTCTCTAGGATGACTATCTTCTCAAAGATCTCTGTCCAGCCACTGACCAGCTGTATGGCACTCTATTCCCCACTCAGCTGTGAACAAGGTTGTCCTGAGTTGAAAGCTTGGCTCAAGGGGCCTCCTCTGCACTCCCTAGTGCCAGACTGGATGGTCCACCATATCCGGCCCCCAATTTTCATGTTGCAGAAAAGGATCCCTGAGGCATCCTGGGTCTCTGAATCTCCCAGAGTCCAGTACAGGTCCTGGGAATTGTCTCTGCTCACAGCAATCAGGCTGCAGATGGCAAGGTCACAATCTCTGCTCCCCACAACATTCTCGAATGTAGTGATCACCCTAGAGAGAGCCGGAGGAGAATCGGCAGCTGCTGGAGAAAGGCAGTCAAGGCACGGCGTGCATATCAGGAGACCATTTGGCTCCGCAACTCTGCTTGTGCTGCTTGAATATCATTGTTTGGTGGCTGAAATGGTCCTTCTCATTTGACCCATTATCCCAAGCATTAGTAGAAATTGCCAGCTTCAAGGAAAAAACCCTGGAAAAGCTGGCATTTCAACTTGTCCCAATCAAACTTAAAGGGTTCCAAAGTCAGTGGTCCCCTTTTCCTTCCAGACAGCCTACAGTAGGTTACAGAAAATGGCATTCAGAGAGCCCTAGCTAACAGCCATGTCCTGATACCAAGCAGGCTCCAGCAGGGGCAAACACTTGCCTACCATTGCCTAGCTGGAAACAGCCCAGGAGGGACACAGATTGGAGTCTGCAGGACTCCAGGTAGGACTACCCACCAGTGCACTGCCCCTAGAGTGAATCCACGCCACCACTGGGGGACGGAGCCCCCTCCCCAGATGCCCACTTACATGGTCAATACCCTGGGTAAGATTCTCCTCTCATCCTCAGTCGTGGTGAACCATCTGCTATGTCACACCGTTCATCACTTCCCAGACCCTCCTAGATTCACAGCCCCTGCCCTACTACCTCCCATCTAATTCCCTATTTATGTTTGGCAGACTCATTCCCAACCTTGAATTAGCTCCAACTATACACACCAGAGCAGACTGTCTGGCTGGAAGAGTGCGGCTGTGATCACAGTAGCCTCATGAGCCTTCTGGCTAAAGACAGAAGGGCAGGTGTCCACTCTGGTCTGCGGTTCACACAGGCCTCCTAGAAGAGACCCACGCAGGTCCAGCAGCTACTGTGGGCTGCAGAAAAGGGGAAGAAAGAGGTGGAAAGGAACATCTACTGAGACCTTCTCTAAAGGAGCCATGAAACGGTGAAAGAGAAAACAAAAATTATGGCTGGGCTCATACTGGACATTAATTGAAAAAGAATAACAAATACACACATACACACAAATAAAATGCTTTTGCTCTTTTTAGACAAGGTGACTGTACAATGAGAAAGATTATATCTCTCTCTCTCTCTCTTTCTCTCTCTCTCTCTGTCTCTTTCTCTCTCTCTCTCTCTCTCGCACGCACACACACGCACACACACACACACACACACACACACACACACACACACACACACACACACACACAGATTCAGAGCAGTGTCTCTCCTGAGTTTGTTGGTTTCTCACCTGGGCAATGTACTAGCTGGAGCACAGGGGTTCCCTTGTCAGAACCAAGGGATCTCACCCAAGGGGAACAATGCTCTCATAATGCAGAAGGGCCAGACCCTTCCCATTGGTAACAACAAGCCTTGACTCCCCATTCACCAAAACCCTAGACCAGGATGCTGGGTGAAGGAGTTCCGAGACACGTGGCTTCTCAGAGCCTGGACAGAAAACAAAGCAGGTGCCTCCAGAAAGGTGTCTGACCTGGGGTGGGGGCGTTGTTGGGGACTTTGATGGGGTCCTAAAGGCTATATACATGGATGGACTCCCTACTTCCCTCCTACATACTTCTGGGCAACGTGGCAAATTCTTGGTGAGGACTAGGAGACTAGATGGACTGGTAGCACTAGCAGAAGCTGGCAGAACTGGGAAATGTGATCACCCAGTCAGAACTGTTGAATGCTGGGGTTGGTGTACAGGCCGGTTATATGTGTGTCAGAGGGGGTGTGTTTTTCTCCCAAATACCCACCTTCTATCTGACCCCAGTGCCCTCACCTCTGTAGTGGGCTCTTCTGGGAATGACCTCAGGTGAAAGGGTGACTGAGCGCAGAAGACAAGGGCTCACACAACAACGGAGTCTATCTTCTGCATCCAACAACCCCTGCCCAGCAAAAGGGAAAAGAACCTAGAAGGTAGGTGTGGAGGTGCAGCTCCCCACCTCTGACTAAAGCCACCAGGTTCCCACCAGGGAGAGGTAGGGTGCAGATGCACAGCTGTGTGGTTCCCACTGCTCCAGGCCAGGGGTTCTGTGGTGTCCCCTCCTCCCCATCCCTGCAGCTCCCCTTTTCCTGGAACACTGGCCACTAGGGATGAGGGTGGGATCCTCAGGTGGACACCCACCTCCACCCCCCACCCCTGGGGTGCATTTGTGGCAGAGCCAGGACAGACTGTGGGGCACGGTGGAGGCACAGGCAGGGCAGGATGGGGAGGCAAGAGGCAAGGGTCTGGGCCGCGAGGGTGGGGAGGAAGGGTAGAGTGGGGGATGGGGTTTACAGGGGGGGTTGTGGAGTGCGGGAGCTCAGGTCGGCCACTCAAGTGTGCTGCTGGAAGAAGCTGTAGGCTGCGATTCCGTGTGGCGCCAGGAGTCTGAGAACCGAGGGCTGGAACCAAGTCAGGGCCACCAGCAGGCCAGGGGCGCAACATCTCCGCCAGGTGACTGCTAGAGGCTCCGTGGGTCCCAGCCAGCAGCGCCATGTTTGAAACCCAGCGCGGGCGCGTGGTGTAGCTGTGCGCAGCCTCTGCTCTTCCTCAGCCACCACCGCAGACTCAGCGGCCTCCTAACCTGTGGCCGCCGCCGCCTCAGCAGCCACTGCCTCTGCCGTGCTCCCCGCACCGGGACCTCAGACTCAGGGCCACCATGGCTGGGCGCCTCCGAGGGGCTGCGTGTGGCGATGTGCGTGCCTTGCAGCTCCACATGCTCTGCGCTCCCGGCCAGGACCCACACTATGATCGGAGCACCCGCCAGCCACTGAAGCCGTTTCCACGCGTGCTAGTGCTCATGCTCGCTCTTCTCCCAGCTCTCTCTCTGCCCCACACTCCTCTCCTGGGCCACCCACCCCTGCTGCACACACACCGATGCCCCTGGAGCTCCTGGCCATTGCTGCCACCAAAGTGTGCTCCTGGGCCCCGCCCCCTCCTCCCCTGGGTCCCACCCCCCACCCCTGGCCACAATTGCAGCCCTGACTGGGCCCTGAGGCTTCTGGACCATGGCAATTGCAGCCTTACCTCAGCTCAACATTACCCCCACCCCTAGTACCGGCCCAGGGGATCGAATCTCCCCTCAGCCCCACCGCTGGAGGAGACTCTCCTCCATCCCCCTCCACTCCACACACCAAGCAGTTGCATGGTGACACTCCTGTGTGTATGTGTGTTTGTGTTTGTGTCTGTGTGATTGTTGGGGATAACCACCTCTCAAGGACTCAGAACATAGCACCCTTTGGGATGACTCAGCACACAGCACACTTCCAAAATCAGCACAAAGCACCCTGTGTAAATGACTCAGCACACAGCTCCCCTTGAAGGACTCAGCATGTAGTATGCTGAGTACTCTACCCAGCACCCTTTGAAGGAGGGAGTCTATAGCCCACAGTGTAAAGGACTCAGTGAATGGCATGCTTTGAAACACTCAGCACATAGCACTCTTTCCCAGGGACTCATCACAATCTGTGTTGAAGCACGCTGTGTAAAACACCCAGTGCACAGCTTCCTTAGATAAACTCAGCACACAGAACAATTTTGAAGGACTCAGCACATACCACACTGTGGAAGCTCTCAGCACACAGCACCATTTGAAGGACAGTACAGAGCACCCTATGGAAAGGACTTGGCACACAGCACTCAAAATACACTTCATCCCTCTCTTCTCAATGGCTCACACATAGCAGGACCCTTTAGGATGCATTAACACACCACAACTTTTGAAGGACTCAGAGTACAATACTTTGTGTAATGGACTCAGTAAAAAGCCCCCTTAAAAAAAAACCAGGATGGCCCACTCTTCTCAGGGATTCAGCACATAGCACCCTTTGGGATGACTCAGCAAACAGCATCTTTTTAAGGACTCAGCATATAACTCCCATGAGGGAAGGACCCAGTAAATAGCGCCCTGTGAAGGACTCAGCACATAGCTGTATGTCACAAGTTCAGCTGTCATTAGAATTAGGGTGCTTTCTTCAGTATCACCATTCTTCAGAAACACGTCACAAATCCTACCAGTTCACATTTAGACAAGCTGTGTTTTATGAGGGAAGTCAGCTGGGGGTCTTTAACTAAAAGCTTGGGGGCCCTGTCCCTGAGCTCTTTGGTTCAATGCTAGAGCTCTAACACTTGGAGGCACAGATCCAATTTTGTTTTTTGGGGTTTTTCTCTGACAGGTCTTATGGTGATAAGTAAGGCCAAGTTAGGGTATCCGTGGGCAAAGGCTCTTAGCTCAGCCTGGAGCTGACCTCTCCCTTCCCTGTTGCCCTGGAAAGCTGGGCCTCCTGGAGCTCTCTGGGCCTAGGGTTGAACAGACCTACTCAGGCATCAGCAATCAGGGTGAGCAAAAGTCAGCTTGGCCCTAGTAACTTGCCCAAATTGAACTCTAGAGGATAATGGCATGAGACCGCATGTTCCGTGTGTGGCCACCAGGGGGCAGGAGTGGCCCACAATAGGGATTGTACTTGTCACTTGTGTTTACTCTTGCTTCCCTGGGGCCCCCAATCATGATTCAAAGCCACCATGGACAGCAAAGTCCTTGAGACTCATACCTACAATTAACCATCAAAAAGGAAGTGGGGCTGCACACACACACACACACACACACACACACACACACACACACACAAACACAAACACACACACCACATATATGCAAAATCAGAGATTTCTACACTGCAGTCTTTGGGTATTCTCTACTTTTTCCCCCACTAAGCCTGGTGGCTGCTGGCCCAGATGTTTGGTGCATACAACATCACCTGGCATCTTCAATTTTGGAGGAACAGAATGGCTAGAAGGTCAACCTTCCCCCATCCCGGCTCCTTGATTGGGTCATCGTCTATCCAGGCCCTTTGGGGCTCCTTTACAGACTCGCCAAGATGCCTTCAAAAGGCATCACATACTGGGCACTGGTGGCTCATGCCTGTCATTCTAGCTACGCAGGAAGCTGAGATCTGGAGGATCATGGTGCCAAGCCAGTCTGGGCAGGACAGTGTATGAGACTCTTATCGATGAACCATCAGAAAACAAAAATGGCAGTGTGGCTCAAGTGGTAGAGTGCCAGCCTTGAGAAAAAGAGCTCAGGGACAGCCTTCACGACCAACAACAACACGGAGAGGCATTGCATGATGTCTTTGGGATTGTCATGGGCCAAATGTAATTGGAATTAATTATAATTGGAATTAATCAAGTCCTCCAAGACAAAGCAGTACCTCCTTTAATCCTGTGCTCCTCCATCTCGTCTCACCCCCTGGCCTTGTTCGTGCTTTGGGTCAGCATGGTTCTGGCTGGATGGGAGGGCTCCAAGGAAGATCCCAGAGCAATCACCCCACCTCCTTCTGCCCTGCTCACCCTGATGCTTCTGCTCTTTGCCATAGACCTTCTTCCTGGAATCCATCCATGAGGTCATCACCACCATCATAGTGGTGAGTGGTGGGTGTGGCCTAACTAGGGGCAGTCAGAGGTGGAAGTAGGTCTGGGACTAGGAGCTTCCACTTTGGGTGTGGGCTGAGGCCTGGGCTGACTTTTATTTCATCCTGAGCCTTGCAGTGGTAGGGAGACAGTTTAGACTTTACATTGAGTCAGGTAAGATTGGAATCTGGAGGACCACTTGTGTGGGGAAGGATGTGGGACTCAGGGGGCCACTGTTGTTGGTATTTTCTTGGGACTCCCCCCTCCCTCTCTCATCCCTCAATGGTAGAAGAAAAACTTCAACTCAGGGTGTGGGAAGAGGGGGCAGGGGAATATTTTGGGTTGAACCAGACTTGTGCTTCATATTAATCCTAGCCCCTACTTCCTATTTATCTGAGGAATGGCCATATGGGTTTGGGAGGGGGAAAAATCATCCTAGCTGAGAATGTGGATCAGTGGTAGAGTGTTTGCCTAGCATGCCAGAAGTCACCAATGGGCCACCAATAGGCCATTAGATGTCCCTTGAGTTTGGGCCAACTCCCTTCAGCCTCTGCCCTACCCTACCCCCAGTTTAACCTTCCCGTTGCCCGGCAGATGGAGGCCTGAGAGAAAGCCACTTGGTCACCTACTTCTGGTGGCTGCCAACGCTTTTGAGAGTCAGTATGTCACATAGAGAGTCGTCATCTACATCAGTCTACCGGAGAAAGTGAGAGAGCACTCCTCCCCTGAGCCTGGAAGCTGTGGGCAGATCTGGATGTGGGGCATCTGGGGCGGGACCTGCTCCTTGGGGGAATCCACTATGGGGTCGGGAACCCTGACCTCTCCTCTGGCAGTTTCCATGCTGTCTTCAAGTTGCTTCTGAAGCAGTGTTGGGGAGGGGGATGGGAGGCTCAGCCTGTGCTGGCATCTGGAAACTGCTGTCTGTGCTTTCCCTGGCTAGGAGTGACAGCAGCTCCTAAATACTCTCCTCTTCTCGATCTTCTCCTGAGACAGCCAGTGCATGCACTGGGCTTTTTCCCAACATAGCTCATTCAGGACCAACATCTGCTCTTTACACACCATGAGGGACTCCTTGATAGTTTGGATGTGTGCCAAAAGCTGGCTGCATCAATGGTGGAGCTCACCTGCTGGACTCTGGAAGTCCACCTCATCAGGCAGGTCATGGATGAGGGTCTGTGGCTCCAGCTCAGTCTGGCACTGAGCTGCTGGGTTGGCCATGGGGTGCCTGAAGCTAGCCCACCATTCTTGGGTCAGGAGTTTCCCCCTGTGGATCTCATCCTCCAAGAGCACTCTCAGAGCCATGTCACTCTTGGTCTGGGGAACCTCTCCATCCTGTGTGATGGTCACATGTGGTGGGGGGGATTCACCTAGTTACCTTTTGCTTCTCCAGGGCTCATCCCTTCCCCTTCCCCAGGGAAAGCCAGGAAGCTCAGCTGGGCTTGCAGGCATTCCTCCTGTGATCTGGTGGCTTCCAGGCACTTGAGAGTGTCCTGCCACTTCGGGGACACCACCTGGTCCCTCCAGTTTGTTGAGCCCTTCACTTGCATCAGCTGCTCCAGCAGCTGGATCTGCCTCTCTAAGTGCTGCTGCAGGGCCTCCTTCTCAGACCACAGTCGCTCATTGGAGACAATGTGCCATTCACAGGAGGTTCTGAACTCCTGCACTGGCCCAGGGACTGCTCCTGCTGCTCCTGAGCTGCTTGGCTCTCTCTCTCTCAGCCACCACTATCCATTTCTCTATCTTCTTCTCTGAGCAGTCCTACTGCTCCCGCAGATGTTTCTTCATCTGCTGCTTTGTGTCCAGGATGCTGGCAAGCTCCTCCTTCTCACTGCTCACCCGGTGGAGAGCGTCCCACAGCAGGGCCAGCTTTTCCTCCGGTTGTCTATCCCACACACATGCATATCGTGGGGTCTCAGGGGTCTCCTGCTGATCCTAGGCTTTCTCCTCCAGTCTCTGCAGTTGCTCCTGCTGCTCCACGTTCTGAAGACGGAGACTGGTTTTCCTGGACCTGGATATGAAGTTGTTCCTCCAGGTTATTCAACTCCATCTTCAGTACCTAATGCCCTCCAGCGCTTGTTGGAACTTGCATATTCTCTTCTTCATGTTGCTCCTCTGTATCTACAGCACTTCCACCTTCTCCTGCAACTCTGTGTTCACTTGCTCCAGGTCATCAAAGTTTCTGGTATTTTCCTCGAGCTGAAGGATCACATCATTCAGCTGTTTGAGGAACATTTTGGTCTTCTCCTTTGCAGCAGTGACCAGAGAAGCCACTATCTCCAGCTCTGCCACACGCCACTCTGTAGCTTGTAGGCAGCTGGTGACAGCTTCATGCTCCCTTTCTCTGTCATCAGCGGCCTGCTGCACTTGGGCCAGTGCACATTGTAAATCGCTTTCTGCCGAAACCAACCGCTGTATGGGTGCCTTTTGGATTTCTACCTCCATTTTTGGTGCTGCATGTATCTGGTCTATCTTCTCCCTCTCTTACTCCCATTGACCCTGCGGGTCTGTCTCCCTACTTCAGTGGTTGGATCTTGGCACAGAGTGCCTGGTTTCTTCTTTTCTGTGGTCCAGGGTGGGCACCATATGCAGGTAGCACCTCTGTGGATCCTTGGTGGGATTGGGACCCTTGACACTCTGGACCCTGGTGGCTGTGACTGAGTCCAAAGTCAGGGTAGGCCCATGGTCGGCATCACCTTTCGCTGGACTCTCCATTCAATCTCGCTCCCCAGTGGTGTTTGTCTTGGGGATCCCTCCCTTTTTCGTGTTCTTTGTTTTCTTGAATGTTTCAGGTCTGTCGGGAGGATACTGCTGGTGTTCTTGTGGCAGCTTTTTGCCCACAGTTCTCTCATTGATTCTTATTGTTTCAGACATCTGAGCGCCAGGACGGGAAAGTTGGGCTGGCCACATTCCCAGGCTCTAGAAAATCTTCTATTCTCCCACTCACTGACTAGGACATCGTTTCCTACTCTACCTCAAAGTCACCTGGAGTCTCTTGCTCACCACTCAGCCACCTCTACATTCCTCAACTGCTGATAGTGGTGTCACCCAACAGAGGGATTCCAGGTGCTACTGGGAAGCATGTAATATGGGCATGTCCACTATTCTTGGATCCCATTGGTGAAAAAGAATGATGAAAAAATGGGGGTGTGCCTGGAATCCTGGGATGCAGACCAAATGGGCCTAGTCAACATGACAGCAGCTCCTTTACCAGGAAAGTCTGTCCAATCCAGTTGGGGACAAGAGGGAGACCTGCTTTAGCCAGATGGCTGCACAGATTGTGTGTATGTCTGTTTTTGCCAGTCCTGGACCTTGAACTCAGGATCTGGTCACAGTCCATGAGGTGTTCTTGCTCAAGATTAGCCCTCTACCACTGGAGCCACACAGCTCTACATCTGGCTTTGTTGGCATTGAGGTTGGACAGGTGTCTCAAGGACTTTCCTGCCTAGGGTTACTTTGACCATGATCCTCCTATCACAGCCTTGTAAGTATCAAGGAGGACTGGTGAGAGCCACTGGTGCTTGGCTAATCATTGTTCGGGATTATGGCTTCCTCAGTAGCCTGCAAGCCTTCAGCAATGCAAGGTGAAGTATGCTTTGGAGCCAGATCACTCAGACCCAGATGGCCATACTGCAAAGTAAGAAAATGTAAAAATGCCATCCTGCCACTTTTTTCTGTGCAATTCCCCCGTTGCACAGGGCCTGAAGTTCTAGGATCCCAGGATAGCTTGTGTTTCCAGCGGCTGCACCCCAGCCTATGGTGATGAAAGCTGAGGCACGGTTACCATGACCTGAGTTCAAGACCATGCTTGGCAAAAAAAGCAAAAAGCAGAAAAAAATTAGCTCCCTGGCTTGCAATTCACGCTGTTTCTCCTACCTTTGATTTTGAACTTAAGGCCTGGGTAACTCTGAAGCACTGTGGACGAAGGGGAAGCTCACCATGCTTGAAGACAAGAAAGTGAGGCCTGGTCCCTAGGCATGAATTAAAGTCCCAGCCCTGGAAAAATTCTATTTATATATATTGTAAAGGTAAGATTTCTACTTACATATAGATTTTCAGTCCATGTCCTGTTTGTATTGGTTATTTATTGTATTTTTGTTTTATTCATTTATTTTCCATTTTTTAATTGTGAAAATACTGTACATAGGGGATACAATTACATGGGCAAGATAATGAGTACATTTCATATCAAGCATTGTAGCCTCCTCCTTTGTTTCCACTTCCCATCCCTTCCCATGTTCCCTCTCACCCCCCCAACCAATCCTCCCTGCTCCTCCCCCGCACTCCCCCTGCACCAATGTTGTAAAGTTCATTTTTGACATAACGACTTGTACATCTCATTGCTGCAATGGGTCCACCTGTATCCCTATTTAAACGATTAATTTTTCCTGTTTCCCTCCACAAATTATACCGACATCAAATACAGTGAAAGCAGGTGTTATACTGTGGGAGAGGGACGTACAAAGCAACAAAGAAATAATATTATACATGTGTTAGAAACAATCACAAGAGAGAGAAAAATCATTTGAGTACATATCTTAGGGTTCATTTCCCTAACATCACCTTATCTGACCTATTCTGCTTGACCCAGACATATACTAGATATTGCAAATAAGGGAAACCATGGGACCTATGTTTCTTTGGGCCTGGCTTACTTCACTTAATATAATTTTTTCCAAGTCTTTCCATTTCCTAATAAATGGGGCAATGTCATTCTTTCTGATGGAGGCATAGAATTCCATTGTGTATATATACTACGTTTTCTTGATCCATTCATCTACTGAGGGGCATCTGGGCTGGTTCCATATCTTAGCTATAGTAAATAGTGCTGCAGTAAACATAGTCGTGCTGGTAGCTTTAGTGTGGTCTTGTTTGTAAACATTTGGGTAAATGCTCAAAAGTGGGATTGCTGGGTCATAGGAGAGTTCTATGTGGAGTCTTTTGAGGAACCTCCATACTACTTTCCAAAGTGGTTGAACAAGTTTACACTCCCACCAACAATGCAGTAAGGTTCTCTTCTGTCCACATCCTCTCCAGCATCTGTTGTTATTAGAGTTCTTGATTATAGCCATTCTAACTGGTGTGAGGTGGTATCTCAATGTTGTTTTGATTTCATTTCTTTTATGGCTATGGAGGTTGAGCATTTCTTCATGTGTCTATTGGCCATGCTTCTTTCCTCTTCAGAGAAGTTTCTCTTTAAGTCCTTTGCCCACTCTTTTATTGGGCAATTGTTTCTTTGAGGATGTGTTGTTGGGCGATTTAATTTTCTGATTTCCCAGTATATTTTAGATATGAGATTTTTTATTGACTCTGATGACACACATTCCATTCATGATATTGATGACAACCCATCACATAGTATCTAGATTTGCACATGTGTTCTCCATCATGTCTGACACCCAGGACTCTCAGAGAAAAGGAAAACAGGTATCACACTCAGCTTCTTACTCCATGATCCAATTGTTGGCAGTGCTGGGATCTGAACTCAGGGCCTAGCAGACCCAATTCAGACCCTGAATGGGTGTGTCAAAACTGCAACCTCAAGCCAATGAAGCTGCCAGGGCATTTCCAGACCCTGAGATTGAGCTGCAGGAGTGGACAAAATAGCCATACATGGATAGACAGGTGGTAGAACAACAAAAAAAATATATTTGTACATAGTGCCAGAGATATCTACGTAATATTCAATGACATCAACTACATTCCTACTAACTCTTAGGACTTTATTATGCCACCATTGAAGGAATAGTATTCTTTTCATGCTTAATTAACCATTCATTAAGATGAATCATTGTCCTAGGATCACTGCCTCTAATTTTGGACTTCACCAATACACGCAGAAACTTCTCATTCAATCATGCGTTTGCTAACATTTCATTGTTATTCCCATGCATAGGAACAAGTATCTTGGGATCTCCCCGCACTGGTAGGTGTCAGGACCAGGATTCAAGCTCAGGGCCTATTTTGCCGCATGGGCCTATGGTTTCCCTGATGGGCCGTTAGCCTTCTCCAATGCAAGGTGAAGTACCATTTGCAGCCGTGTAATTCAGACCCAGGATGGTCACCGTGCAAAACAAGAAAATATAAAAAATCCATCCTGCGACATTTTTTCTGTCATTTTTCTGTCATCTTTTCCTGTCATTTTTCTGTCAGTTTTTCCTGCAAAGTTTTAGAGCCTAGGATCCCAGGATCGGCTACAAGCCCATGGGAGCCCACCAGCCTGAGGTGATTGAAGCTGAGGCAGAGTTGTCATGAACTGAGTTCAAATCCCATGCTTGGCAATAATAATAATAATAATAATAATAATAATAATAATAATAATAATAATAATAATAATAATAACAATAGCACACCCTGGCTCAGAATTCTCACCATTTTTCTGCCACCTCTGAGATTCCAACTCAGGACTGGGTAACTTTGTTGCACTGTGGGGGAAAGTGAAGCTCACCATCCTTGAAGACTACAAGGTCAGGCCTAGTCTCAGGGCCTGAACTGAAGCCCGAGCACTGGCAAAAATCATATGCTCACCTACTTTATACATAGGATCTCTCTTTACATAGGGATGTGGAATGCATCATGCATTCAGTGTAGTTATTCTTTTTATTGTGTGCCTTAGTCATGGATGCATTTTGTATTTTATTGTATAAGATGACAGCTATAACTGTGCTGACATGGATGGCAACTGATTCCCATGAATATAGAGTTGCCTATATAGCATACTGCATCCTAGCTGAGACCCAGGACTTTCACAGGACAGAGAAACAGGTGCAACGATTGGCTTCTCACATCAGGATTCATCTTTTGGCAGTGCTGGGATCTGACCTCGGGGTATGGCAGGACCAATAGGCGAATGGGTCCAGGTAAGCACACCAGACTGTGAGACACTAAGGAGCGAGGCCATTCCCAGGACCTGAAATTGAGCCCCGTGTGGGCGTGGGGCAGGGCGGAGAAGGGGAGCATAACAGTCATCCTTTCATAATCTAAAGGAAGTATGTAAATAAGTACATATTTGTATAGAGTAGGATGGCGACCAGTGATGGAATCCAGTCTACCTTGTGACTAATGATTCTTGGATCTTCCCCAATGCCTCCATTTCATGACTGTGATGATTATGGCCATGTTTCATCAGCTCTTCATTAAAAATAATCTATACCCCATAAGTCCTGCCTATCATTTCCTACTAGCATCAAACTGGAACTACTCATTCAAAGATGAGATCCATCGAATTCCATGACTCTTCCTAGGTCTGGAAATGAGTATCTCAGAATCTCCCACCATTCCCTCAATGCATGGGGGCTGACCAGGATTCGACCCCGGGGCCTACGTTGCTGGGTCGGCCTCTGGATCTTCTGATGGCCAACAGGCCATCAGCCACACCAGGTAACCTTCACTCTGCAGGCCACCGTGTTTGGACCCAGCATGGTCAGCATGCAAAGGAAAATAAATGTAAAAGTGCCAGGTGGAACTTTCCACCGCTTTTATTTCCCCTCGGGGCTTTTATTTTTCCAGCAAGCCCCTGGATCCTAGGGTCCGAGGTCTGTGGGTCCAGAGGCTGCAGCCTAGGATGATCAGAGCTGAGGCAGAGTTGCCATGACTTGAGTTCAAGGCCCGGCTCTCGCAAAAAAATAAATAAATAAAAAATTATGAATGAAGCACCCTAGCTAAGAACTCACACTGTGATACTGCTAGAGCTGGGATTTAAACTCAGGTCTGGGTAACCCCATTGCACTGTGGGAGAAGGGGAAGCTCACCATCCTTGAAGACTAGAATGTCAGGCCTGGTCCAGGGCTTGATTTGAAGCCCAAGCACTGGACAAAATAACAAGCCCAACTCTTTTACATATAGGATCTCTATTTACATACAGGTTTGGTATGCATCTTGCATTCAATGTAGTTATCTTTTTTTTATTTTGAGTCTTATTCATGGATGTATTGTTTATTTTATTGAGTATGGTGACAGGTATATCTGTGCTGACATGGATGACATCCTATTCCCATGGCTATAGAGTTGCCTATATAGCATTCTCCATCCTGGCTGAGGCCCAGGACTTTCACAGGACAGGAAAACAGGTGGATCGATGCGCTTCTCACATCAAGATGAATCTTTCGCAAGTGCTGGGATTTGAACTCAGGGCCTAGCTGGCCCAATTGGTGAATTGGGTCAATTTGAGCACACCAGCCTGTGAGCCACTATGGAGCTAGGATGTACCCAGGTTCTGAGACTGAGCCCTGGAAGGGAGGATCAATATAATCATGAATTCATCGTTTAAATACAGGATCTATATTATCATACATGGATGGGTGACATCTTGCATTCAGTGTACTCGTTCTCTTTATTTTGTGTCTTATGCATGGATGTAATGTGTATTTTATTGATTATGATGACAGATATAACTGTGCTGACATGTATGGCAACCCACTCCTTTGGGTATAGAGTTGCCTATGTAGTAATCTCCGTCCTCCCTGAGACCCAGGTCTTTCTCAGGACAGGAAAACAGATGGATCGATAGGCTTCTCACATCAGGATAATCTTTTGGCAGTGTTGGGATACAAACTCAGGGCCTAGCAGGCCCAATTGGTGAATGGGCAAAAGTGAGCACACCAGCTTGTGAGCCACTAAGGAGGTAGGCCAGTTCTAGGACCTGAGATACAGCCCTGGGAGAAGGGGATTAGGAGGGGGGAAAATAGTCATGCATTTGTAAGTGCAAGTTAGTATGCAAATAAGTACATATTTTTATAGTGTAGAAGAGATGGAGACCTGTGATGGGAACTACCTTGTGACTACCAATGCTTGGATCTTCCCCGATGCCTCCATTTCATAACTGTGATGATTATGGTCATGCTTCATCAATTCTTCATTAAAAATAATCGATATCCCATGAATCTTGCCTATCATTTCCTACTCACATCAAGCAGGAACTACTCATTCAAAGATAAGATTGATTGCATTCCAGGACCCTTCCTAGGCCCAGAAACCAGTGTCCCAGGATCTCCAGCAGTTCTCTCATAGTAAAAGGGCTGACTGGGATTCATTCTCGGGACCTCCATTGTCTGGTTAGCCTGTGGCACCCCAAAAAACCAGCAGGCTTTCAGCCATGTCAGGTCACTTTCACTCTGCAGGCAGCCATGTTTGGACCCAGAATTGTCACCATGCAAAGGAAGCCCCAGCACTGGACAAGCCCACCTCTTTTAAACATAGGATCTCTATTTACATAAAGATGTGGCATGCACCTTGTTTTCAGTTAATCTTTTTATTTTGTGTCTTATTCATCTATGTATTGTGTATTTTATTGAGTATAGGAGGAAATATATAACTGTGCTCACATGGATGACAACCTATTCCAATGGGTATAGAGTTTCCTATGCTTTCTAGATCCTAGCTGTGACCCAGGACCCAGCATAGGAAAACATCTGCAAGGTTTGGCATCTCACATCAGGATGAACCTTTTGGCAATGCTAGAAGTAGAACTCAGGGCCTAGCAGAACCAACTGCCAAATGGGTCAACATGAGCACACCAGCTTGTGAGCCACTAAGGAGGTAGGCCATACACAGGACGTGAGATCTAGCCCTGAGGTGGGGGTGGAGCACCATATTCATCCATTCATAAGCTGAAATTAATATGCTAATAAAGGCCTGTTTGTATAGAGTAGGAGATGTGGTGAGCTGTGTTGGAATCCTATCTTCCATGTGACTACCAATTCTTGGATCTTTCCCAATCCGTCAATTTCCTGAATGTAATTATTATTGTCACACTTCATGCAGTCTTAATTCAGATCTTACCTATCATTTCCTATGTGAATCATGCATGCACTTCTCAACTCTTCCCTAGGCCTGAATTCAAGCACCAGTACTGAAAAACAAAACATTTATAGACATTTTAAATATTGGAGTTATATCTCTATATTCATTTTAAATCATGTTTGTTGGAGTGATTCATTATATTTTATTATTATTAATTGATTGATTGAGTTAGCATTTATTTTATGGCCTGTGAGTACACCTATAACATTTATTACATTTGTTCCAATCTATTCCATAGCATATAGCTTTGAATACATAACATGCACATCATACTTAAAACCCAGCACTTGCACAGAAAAGGAAAACAGGTGTCACACATGGAATCTTACACCAGGAAGAAACTTTGGCAATGATGGGACCTTGACTGAGGGACTAGGAGGCCCAATTCCTGAAGGGGTGAGTGTCAGCATGGCAGCATCTAGCCATGCAGGTGCCAAGTGGATCTGAAGACCTGGGATCGAGTTCCAGGTTTGGCCAAAATAGCAAAAATGTTCTATGCATATGATGCGATACAAATAAATATAAATTTAGATATTTACATACTGCCAGAAATATCTATTTAGTGTTCAATGACACATACTACGCTCGTACGGATTCTCAGGTCTTTAGTGAGGACTCCATTTAATCAATAGTATTCTTTTAGTGCATAATGAACTATGAATTAAAATCAGTCGGTGTCCTGTGATTATTGGGTCTAATTTTCTGCTAGACTGATTGATGAACTACTCATCGAACCATGACATTGTTCACAGTCCTCTGGTGCTCTTATGGACAGGCAATAGTTTCTCAGGCTCCCCAGCCCTTTGGAAGTGGCATGACCGGGATTCAAACTCAGGACCTAGGTGTCCAGGTTGGCCTATGGCTTCACTGCCAGCCTGCCAGCCTTCAGCAGTGCCAGGTAACCTACAGGTTGCAGCCATGTCATTTGAAACCAGGATGGTCACCATGCAAGGAAGGAAAACCAAGAAACCGCCGACCATCCACAGATCGCGGTTTTTTTTGGTGCTGATTTCATTTTGTTTTCCTGTCAGCCCCTGAGGCGTACCATCCCATGATCGGCCGTGAGTCCAGAGGCTGCACCATCCCAGCCTAGGGTGATGGAATCTCAGGCAGTGTTGCCACAACTTCAGTGCAAGCCCCGTGATTGGCAACCAATCAATCAATCAATAAAATTTTAAAATATTAGAAATATCTGGGCGCCGGTGGCTCACACCTGTAATTCTAGCTACTCAAGAGGCTTAGGATTGTGGTTCAATCCAACCCAGGCTGTACAGCCCATGAGACTCTTATCTCCAATAAAGCACTAGAAAACCAGAAGTGGTGCTGTGGCTCAAGCGGTAGTGCACTCGCTTTGAGCTGAAGAGTGCATGGACAGTGCCCAAGGCCAGAGCTCAAGCCCCACGAAAAAAAAATTGTAAAAATACTAATGAAGCTCCCCAGCTTGGCATTCAAAACTTTTATTTTTCCTCTCAGGCCTGGCATTTGAACTGAGAGTCTGGGTAAATCTAATGCACTGTGGGGGATGGGGAAACTCACCATCTTTGAAGACAAGCAATTCAGGCCTGTTCCCTAGGCCTGAATTCAATCCCAATCCTGTTAAAGTAATATTCATCCACATTTGAAATAATGATTAATATCTACATACTTATGTTTACCCCATATTATTTTACTGTGTATTTATTTTATTTCTTGCACTATTCATTCATTCATTATTTATATTGACTATTATTACACTTATAACATGTATTAAATTGATTACATCTTATGAGAACTATACAGATTAGCATATGTATTATATATCTTACTTCAGACCCAGGACATTCACAGAAATTCTATAGTAGATGATCCCATGCTTAGAAAAACAGAAAGAATACACCAACCAAAGTCGAATTCATCCCTAGGCACCCCAGTGGCTCACATCTTTAATCCCAGCTACTCAAGAGGTGAGAACTGGAAGATGAAATTTCAAAGCCAATCCAGGCAGAAAAGCCTGAGAAACGACATCTCCAATTAACTGGCAAAAAGCAAGGCTACAGGTATAGCTGAAGTGGTAGAAAATCAGCTATGAACAATCAAGCCAAGAAAGAGCAAGCTGCATTCAAGTGCAGAGAGAGGGGAGTAGGGGAAGAAAGCAGAGAGAAATCCTCCAAAAACAGAGAAAAAAACAACAGTACACACATCCCACCTAATTTATGGCACCAACAAACTGAAAATAAAAAATCAAGCTTGTACAGTTGTATAACTTTACATGAGCACATATGCTTTTAGGTACACTTCAAAGCTATGTTTTAATAATATCTATGTAGATATATTAAAAATGTATGTATATATATATATATATATATATCTTTAAATAAACTAAAAAACTAGCCAATGAATAAATACTTCTGAATTAGTGCCTTAACCATGGTTTTATAAATTATATATATTAAAAGTGTATTCCAAGTTCCTTTCCTCAGAATCAATCTTTAATAAGTTTGTTCATTCACCAGGTGACAGTGGCTCACACCTATAATCCTAGCTACTTAGGAGGCTGAGATCTGAGGATGGGAGTTCAAAGCCTGCCTGGGCAGGAAAGTCCGTGAGACCCTTATGTCCAATAAACCGGAAATGGCACTGTGGCTCAAGCATTAGAGCACTTGCCATGAGTTGAAGAGCTGAAGGTGGGCAGCGAACCCTAGAGTTCATGCCCCACCACCGACAAAAAAAAAAAAAAAGAAGAAGAAAGAAGTTTGTTCGTATGGATCATAAAATTCTAACCTTCTGAGCTTTAGGAAACTTGCCTTCCTTTTCTTCCACGGTCTTATGCTCTTTAGGCAAGTACTCCACTACTGAGCTACATCCCAGTCCCAATGTTTTTTTTTTTCTATTTATAATTCACTTTATTCCCAAAATGCTTACAAGTACCTACTGTCCTCACAGAATTAGTATTCATTCAGAAACCCAACCTTTTGTGGTATGAGAACTCTCCTACTGTATTTTGTGGTAGGCACTGAGGAAAACTCACACGATGCAATTGCAGAGAGTTTATAGTTATAGAAATAACTCTAAATACAAATAACATCAATTGTCCCTCTAGGGAGGAATGATGTACTCATTTTCATTCTCACTCTTCATGGCAGATGTTCAAAATGGAAACACCAATGTGCTATGCTGAAATGTAAACGTTTAAACCCCTTTTTAAAAAACTCTCATGTTATAAAATCAAAATGTATCAAATAAAGGTGAACCTTAAAGTGAACTTTAAAAAATATGAAAAATGCTAATGAAGCTCCCTGGCTTGAAATGTGTGCTATATTTTTGTCTGCAAGGCCTGGGATTTGACTCGGGGTCTGGGTAACTCTTGCACTCTGCGTGAAGGGGAAGTTCTCTACGCTTGAAGATCAGAAAGTCAGGCCTCTTCCCTAGGCCTGAATTCAGGCCCCAACCTCGGAAAACGTAGTCTTCACATGTATTTTAAAGATAGGATTGAACTTCCAGACAGGTGTTCAGTCTATATCATGTTTGGTGTGGTTATTCATTGTACTTTTTGTTTTATTCATTTATTTACCATTTATTTTATTGACTGTGATGACACCTAACCATGTATTACATTGTTTACACCCTATCACATAGCATTTAGATTTGCAGACTTGTTCTCCATCATGCCTGACACCCCGCACTCTCACAGAAAAGGAAAACAGGTGTCACACTTGGCTTCTTACTCCAGGAGGAAATTTTTGGCTTGCTCTGAGATTGAGCCCCAGGGTGGGCCAAAATAGCCATACATGGATAGGCAGGTGGTAGTATACCAATAAATACATAATAGTACAGAGTGCCAGAGCCATGTATCTAGTATTCAATGACATCTGCTACATTCCTACCAAGTCTTAGGTAGTTATTATGCCTCCATTGAAGGAGTATTATTCTTTTCATGCCTAATTAACCATTAATTAAGTTCAATCAGTGTCCTAGGATTATTGCATCTAATTTGAGTCCAGACTGCTGTACGAACTATTCAATCATGAGTTGCATACCATTCCATTGGAATTTCTTTCTTTTTTGGGGGGGGGGTTGCAGGCATGGGGCCTGAACTCTGGGCCTTGGTGCTGTCCCTCAGCTCTTCAGCTCAAGGCTAGTGCTCTACCACTTGAGCCACAGCGCCACTTCTGGCTTTCTTCTTTTTGCTTATGTGGTGCTGAGGAATCGAACCCAGGGCCTCAGGCATGCAACCCAAGCACTCTACCACTGAGCCACTTTCCCAGCCCCTCCTTCGGAATTTCTAAGCGCAGGCAGGAGTCTCTTGGGATCTCCTGCCATTGGTAGGTGTCAGGACCAGGATTTGAACTCAGGGCCTGTGTTGCAGTGTTGGCCTATGGCTTTCCTGACAGTCCGCCAGCCTTGAGCAATGACAGGTCACCTGGGCGTGGCATCCATGTCATTCAGACCTAGGATGGTCACCTTGCAAGGAACCATAGCCAAGAAACCGCCTACCATGTACGGCTTGCGGATTTTTTTACTGTCATTTTCATTTTGTTTTCCTGTCAGACATCAGGTCTTAGGATTCCAGGATCGGCTTTGGTTCTGGAAGCTACACCCCAGGTTAGTGTGATGTAAGCTGAGACAGAGCTGTCACAATCTGAGTTCAAGCCACGTGCATGGTCAAAAACAAACAAAAAAATTAAATTAAAAAAATTAAAACAATTTAAAAAATTTTTAAAACAATTATTTATCTCCCTGTTTTGCAATTCGTGCCATTTTTTCTGCCAGGCCTGGGATATGAACTCAAGATCTGGGTAAATAGGCAGCACTGTGGGGCTAGGGGAATCACACCATACTTGAAGTCAAGAAAGTCAGGCCTGTTCCTAGGCCTGAATTCAAGCCTCAGTCCTGCAAACTATACTCCTTATATGCATTTTATTTACATTTTAAAGACAGGATTTATACTTCCATATAGTCAGACAATATCATGTTTGGTATGGTTATTCATTTCATTTCTTGTTTTATTCATTTATTTACCATTTATTTTATTGACTCTTTGAGCCCTATATGGTTTATTACATTGTTTACTTCTTATCACATAGCATCTAGATTTGTAGATGTGTTCACTATAATGCCTGACACCCAAGACTCTCTCAGAAAAGGAAAACATGTGTCACATTTGGCTTCTTACTCCAAGATTAAACTTTTGGCACTGCTGGGATCCGACCTCCGGGCCTAGCAGGCCCAATTCATGAATGGGTAAGGGTGAGCACGGCAGCCTCTAGCCAATGAAGCTGTGAGGTGGTTCCCAGGCACTGAGATGGAGCCCCAGGTTTGGCCAAAACAGTGATAAATGGATTGGCAGATGGTGGTATACAATTAGTACATATTGATAGAGTGCCAGAGCCATCTATCTGACTGAATGACGCCTACTACATTCCTACCAACTCTAAGGTATTTATTATACTGCCTTTGAAGTAATATTATTCTTTTCATGCTTAATAAACTATCAGTTAAAATCAGTCAGAATCCTAGGATTATTATATCCACTTTTAGGCTCGACTGATGCACGAACTACTCTTTCAATCAGTGTTCCTATGCATAGGAACGAGTGTCTTGTGATGTCCTGCCATTGGTAGGTGTCAGGACTTAGATTTTTAACCCAGGGCCTATATTGACAGGTTGGCCAATGGCTTCCCTGATGGCCCACCAGCCTTCAGGAATAGCAGTTCAGCTCCACTTTGCAGCCATGTCATTCTGACTCAGGATGGTCACCCTGTAAAGAAAAGAATAACGTAAAACCCCCAGTCTTCTGCAGCTAGGGACTTTTTGTGCTGTCCCACTTTTTTTTTTCTTCCTGCAAACCCTCTGGGATCCCAGGATTGACTATGGGTGAGAGGCTGCAGTCCAGTCTAAGGCAATCAGAGTTGAGGTATATTTGCCACAACCTGAGTTCAAGCTCCATGGTTGGCAAAAAAAAAAAAGAATAAATGAATAAATAAATAAATAATTTAAATAAATTGAAAATAATCCCCCTGGTTTGGAATTTCTGCCAGTTTTCTTTCCTAGCCCGGGATTTGAACTCAGGATCTTGGTAAATCTGTAGCAATGTGAGGGAAGGTGCAGAGTTTCTACTACTTGAGTTCAAATCCTGTGCCTAGCCAAAAACAAAAAATTAAGTCACTGACCTCATCTGGGGAGTGGGAGGGTAGCTGTGGAGGTGGGAGGGAAGGGATGGCAAGGGGAAAACAAAGGAGGAGGTAACAGTGCTCAATAGTAAATGTACTCATTACTTTGCTTATGTAATTGTAATCCCTCTATACAATATTTTTCAACAAAAAATGTACAAAAAAGGAAACAACTTAGAGCTCAGATAAGCACTTTGCAGGTAAGGGAAGCATGTCTGAATAGATATACAAGATTATACACTGCTGCTTTTAAAATATTCAGTTTGGAACTGAATAAACATAATTGCATCTATTAAAAGTAATTCTCACTGTCTTGGAACTGGGGTTAGTATTTCTGCCACTGCTGGGATTTGGTCTTACCATCTGGGTAACTCTTTTGCATCGTAGGTGAAGGGGAAGCTCACTGTCCTTGAGGAAAAGAAATTCAGGGTACAATTCCCAGGTTCTAAATTAAGTCCTTATAGTGGAAAATAATATTTATGTACATGTGTAATATATGTTACATTTTACATGTGTATGTTTATTACAAACTGTGATTTTTATGATTGATTTTGTATTTCTGTATTTCCAATTTTTTTCATTTACTTATTGTTTATTGTATTAGTATTATTATACACATAATATTCATTACATTTTGCACATCTATTATATAATTACACAGTATAATTTAGGACATTGACTCATTTTTCATTAATACTTTATTAAGTGTTGAAACCTGATACAAAATTAAATGGAGGCATTTGTCACAGCCTTCACATGTTTACAGTCTCTCTCAAATATGAGCTGTGACTTGTTTATCTTTAATACCTTCCTATAGGGATTTCTTTAGATGATTTATACTCAGAAGCCTTTCCTTGAGGATAGGCAAGTTGAGAGATAAAATTGTAAGGGTGGGACTGGGAATGTGGCTTAGTGGTAGAGAGCTTGCTCAACATGCATGAATGCCAGGGTTTGAATCCTCAGTGCCACAAACTCAGAAAAAGCCAGAAGCTGTGGAGTGCTCAAGTGGTAGAGCACAAGCCTTGAGAAAAAGAAGCACGGAGACAGTACCCAGCCCCTAAGTTCAAGCCCCAGCACTGGCAAAACCAATAGGCCAGATGTCAGTGGCTCATACCTGGAACCCTATCTTCTCAGGAGGCTGAGATCTGAAGACCACAGTTCAAAGACAGCCTAGGCAAGGAATGCCTGTTAGAATCGGATCACCAACGAACCACCAAAAGGCCCCACGTGGCACTGTGGCTCAAGTGGTAGTGTGTTCGCCTTGAGATGAAGGGCTCAGGGACAGTGCCCAAGCTTGAGTTTGAGACACACAATGGGAAAAAGTGAGAGTTAATCAAAGTACTTTTCCTATTTGCTAATTAGGAGAACATTCTCTGGAAAATGAACTCTGATGTACACCAGAATTGGAGTCAGAGCTCAAGGTTCAAGTTTAGCAGATCCATCTGCCCAGCCTCTCAGACTCTAGCATTATAACCTTGTGTCCTGCAGGGTTCTGAAAGGCCCATTGTTGAAAGGCTTAATATGTTCCCCAAGCCCTTTGTGATAAACAATTGACTTGTATTGTCAATGTCATTACACTTCTGACCTAGCAGAGCACCAGTAGCTAAGACCCATCCCCTAGCTCAGGAGACTGAGGTCTGAAGATCACAGGGTGTAGCCAGGCAGGGCAGGAAAGTCTATGACACTCTGACTTCCACTTCTGAAAGGGCAGATGTTCAAGAGCTTCCTGGGTTTCCCTTGGTGATGAGAAGTTACTTGTACTTGAGTTGAACTCAAGGCCTGGGCAATGTTTCTAGCACTCTACTACTTGAGCCACAGCACCAATTCTGGCTTTTTCTGTGCATGTGCTACAGAGGGATCAAATGCCGTACTTCTTGCATGCTAGGCAAGCACTCTCACACTAATCCACATTCCCAACCCTCTCATCTTTTTCTTAATGGTAGTTTCTACATAAGTATGCTACCATTTTACATCCCCCAAGTTTAATTTTCTGAATATCAGTTATTTCAAAAACCCTGATCTTCTCTTTCCCTGCCTGATTTGTGACGGTTCCTGCCTTGGTCTCATAATAAAATGTAAATAAAGGCTGCTGAGATCTTAAGTGTGCACCATATAAGGACACAGGCCTGGAACTCTGGAAGAGCAAAACCATGGACCTGAAAAAAAGAGAATGATGCAGTATGTGCAACAAGCCTGTCTGAAAAATAAATCTGTACATAAAAGGAAAAGCATTGCATACAATCTGTTTGCACTTAGGGAGGTAATATACACACATAAGTAGGTAGGACACTCATACATAAACTTGGCCTTCTCTTTTTGAATTTTTTTGGTGGACATCCCAGGGCTTAAACTCAGGCCCTATGTGTATCTCAGCTGTTTTGCTCAAGGCTGAGACTCTGCCACTGCCACAGATCCAATTCCGGCCATCTGGTCGTTAACTGGACATAAGCGTCTGCCAGGCTTTCCTGCCTGGATTGGCTTGTATCTCCTGCTCAGCTTTCTTTCTCAAAGCTGGAACTCTACCCTCTGGGCCACTGATTCACTTCTGTTTTTCTGGTGGTTTATTGGAAATAAGAGTCTCACAGACTTTCTTGCTTGGGTGGGCTTTGAACTGAGATCTCCTTAGGAGACTTCAAGTTTCTTTCCTCAGGATTCACCAAGGATCTGCTCCACACAAACCCTTAGTCAAAATCTTGAGGGGTACTAGAGAAAAACGGAAATATGATGATGCTTCTAGTGTGTTCTAGATACTTAAGGTTGGAGACAGAAAACACTCACACTTATTAGAAAATTTCATAGGCCTAGGGAGCAATACAGAAAGCATGAGGATCACTCCAGCTTTTGGTCCTCTCATCCTGAGACCGTAAATTCACTGCAGCTCAATGCTAAGTGATTGAACTGGCATGTCCTGTGGACATTTGCAGCCAAAATCATGTCACACTCTTTTCTCACTTTTGGCTTCAAACCTGTGGCCAGAGGAGGAGGAGAGAAAATCCTTCTCAGAGAAAGCACCTATAAAGAACATTGGGTAGTTTACATATAAATTCAAAGCATTGGAATGATGCTGTTAAGTACTCAGATTGTCCAGATTAAAAAATGAAGAAGAAAAGAAAGGCAGGTGCCAGTGGCTGCTGACTATATTCCTAGCTCCTCAGGAGGCTGACATGTACAGAATCTGAAATGTAGAGAATCTGAGTTTGAATCCAGCCAGCATAGGAAAGTCCAAGACACTGTTATTTCTAAGAGATCACAGAAAACCCAGAAGTGGCGCTGTGGCTCAAGGTTAATGCAATACCCTTGAGCAAAAGTAACTCAGGGACAATGCCTATGCTCATAGTTCAACCCCAGGACCTGCTTCCATGTCTTTGTGTATGTGTGGATGTATTCCTATAGGTGAAGCTCCAGAGTAGCTATGATGAAAGGCACCAAGCTAGAAAATTTGTTTTCAATACAATGATTTCATAACACAGAGACTGCTTTCATGACAGTGCATGTTCCTGGGCTCCCCTCACAGTTCCCAGTGCAGCCTGAGGGTTTCTCTGCCTCCCAGGCCTGCTGGAAGAAGTCTCTCTCATTGTCTGGACAGGCAGACAAAAGGCCTCAATCCTGTACAGCTGTGTAAGAAACAACTACATCTGGGCCAATTAGTGAGGATGAGTGTGGACAGGCTCTGAAGGTCAGGACAAAAAGGCCTCTTTGTACCCCAAACTATCTCTCTCCCCAGTGCTCTGTTTTAACAGGAAGCCTGCATGTGTGCCACCTCCTTTGGTAGGCCAAGTTCTCAGCACTAATCCTGCCTTTGTAAGACTATATTCTGGTGTTCAGATACAGTGCTCAATATAATTCAGGAGTCCTTCTGGCAGACAACTAGGGCACTTAACCTCAAGAAATGTTTCATTGAGGCCGATGATGGGCTTATGATGCCTCTGCTAGCTTTCCGGAAGCTTTGGAAATGCAAGCACATGTCTGATCTCACCATGCTTCCTGTCATCTAGGACTGCTGAAGCACATTAGGTATTGAAACCTTTGACTTCTCCTAATTGACCCCTGGGTGGCAAGGTTTTGGGGTTGAACACAGGGCCTGGGTGCTGACCATGAGCTCAGTGTAGGAGCCCAGTCCTTTACCGTTTTGTGTCACAGCTTTTACTTCTGGTCTGTGTGTGGGTGTGTGTGTGTGCGTGCGTGCACACATATACCAGTCCTGGAGCTTGAACTCAGGACCTGAGCACTGTACCTAATTTCTCTTGCACAAGAATAGCCCTCTCCCTCTTGAGCCACAGAGACACTTCATGCTTTTTTTACTGATGTGTACCTGAGAAATCAAGTCTAGAGTGTCATAGATGCAAAGCACTCTACCCCTAGGCACATTCCCAGCCCTCTTCTTCAGGTTTGTTATTTTCTTTTTTGTTGTTGTTGGTTGTAGCAGTTGAAGTCTGAGCCTGGGTGCTGTCCCTCAAGTCTTGTGCACTACCACTTGAGCCAAAGCACCATTTCAGGTTTTCTCATGGTTCATTGGAGCTAAATGTCTCGAGGACTTTCCTGCCCAGGCTAGCTTTGAACCATGATCATCAGATATCATCCTCCTGAGGCGCTAGGATGACAAGCATGAGTGACAAGCATCCAGCTTCCACTTCAGGTTTCTTAGTGGTGAATTGGAGATAATATTCTCATGGGACCTTTTGTGACTGGCATAGTTTGCAAGCCAGATCCTCAGATCTCAGCTTCCTGAGAAGGCAGGCTGACAGACCTCAGCTATAGAACCCTAGGCTGTGACACTCTACTGCAAGTGGGTCCTTGGCTCCACATGTTGGAGTGCTAGCCATGTGCCCAAGAGGTAAGGGTCAGTGCCTATGCCGCGAGTTCAAGGTTCATGCCTGTGAAAAAACAAAACAAAACAATTGTCTGCAGTAGACAACTCACCCACTCTTCAGTAATACATAATTTTGTCTCTGCCATGGGGACATACCTGCATCTCAATATTCTTGTCTGCATAATCATCTCAGTTGTGTAGCTCTTACAAGGACCATATGAAAGAATGCACTCTGTGAAGGACACAGCAGATGGCACTCTTTGAAGGACTCAGCACACAACATCCTGTGAAGACTTAGCACCCAGCACACAATACAGGACTCAGCACACTGCACCCTGTGAAGAACTCAGCACACAGCACCCTGTGCCAGACTCAGCACAGAGTACCCTATGAAGGATTCAGCACATCGCTCCATTCCACAAGCTGTCATTAGAAATAGGATGCTTTCATCAGTGTCACCATTCTTTGAGGAACATTTCACAAATCACACAAGTTCACATCTAATGGTTTAGTGGGGTGGTTTTTTTTGGGGGGGGGCTGGCTACCCATCGGGCTTGAACTCAACGCATGGGGATGCTGTTCTAATAACATTTACTCAAGGCTAAGGCTCTACTACTTAGAGCCACATCTCCAAGAGTCTCACATACTTCCTACCAGGGCTTGGTTTTAAAGTTCCCAAGCAGCCAGGATGATGGGGGTAAGCCAGCAGCATCTGCTTCTGTGGAGCTCAGTTGCAGCTGTTTACATATGCCTAAGTCAGGTTAGGTGGCAACTCTCAGTGCCAGACTCCTATCTTGTTCCGTGTTGTGGTATTTGAAGTCCTGTCCTTCTATAATTGCAGTTAGAACATTCTACCATTTTTTGGTGGCAGTGGTGGCGCTTGAGTAAGGGCTTAGACACTCTCCCTAACCATTTGTGCTCAAGGCTAGCACTCAATTGATTGAAAGACAGCAAAACTTCCAGGTATTCTGCTTATGTGACACTGAGGAATCAAACCAAGGGCTTTGTGTTCACTAGGGGAGCACTCAATCACAGAGCCCCAGGAGTAAAGGAGGTATAAATAGATAGATTGTTGTATATAAATATTATATAGACAAAAGAGAGATGTTTATATTATTACATTATAGATAATATTGTTATCAATTATTAGGTATTAAATTATATCTCCATTTATTGATGTGTCCCAGCTAACAATTAATAAAGCATTAATTAATACTCAGTATCCTGTTATTGTTTATCATATATGTACATACATCCATACATATAATTAAATATTTTAGAGAATGAGACAGATGTCTATGTGTTATTAAATTATGCATCATGTACTACTACCAATTATTAGGTATTTATGTCTCCATGCAATTTTTATTCTGTTAATACTTAATAAAATATTAATTAAACTTAATCCACATCCTATAATTCCCTCATCTAATTTTATCCTAGAATGATTCATTACTAATTCAATCTGTTTATCATTTATTGTAGTGACAATTCTTCCATCTATGACTTCTTTTACCTTTGTGACATTCTACTTACATAGCATATTGATTTGCATCCAAATTATACATCCTACCTGACACTGAGCACTTTCAAAGAAAAGAAAATCATGTGTCACACTAGGCTTCCCACTCTTTGATTACATTATTGTCAGTGCTGGGATTTAAACTCAGGGCCTAGAATGCTCAATTCATTTATGTGTGGCTGCCAGCACAGCAGGCTCTAGCCAATTCAGCTTCCAGGTTGTTGCCAGGCCCTGAGATTGAGCCCCAAATATTGACACCATATTGTGCTTAGTGTAGCTATTCATTTTTTTTTGTTTTATTCATTTATTTACCATTTATTTTCTTGACTGTTCTTACACATGGACTATTTATTACATTTATTACATAGGATCAATTTGCCTATGTGTGAAACTTCACACCTGACAGCCAGGACTTTCACAGCAAAGGAAAACCTGGGTCACCAAGAGTTTCTTACTCTATGAATCAATTTTTGTGAGTGCTGGCATCTGCACTCACAACCTACAAGGCCTAATTCATCCCTGAGCTTCTTTTGTTAAGGCTGAGGCTCTACCACTTGAGCCACAGCACATCTGACTTATGTGTGGGTTTGGGGATGGAGGTGGTTTATGGGAGATAAGAATTACATTTAAGCCAGGTGCCAGTGGCTCAGGCCTATAATCCTAACTACACAGGAGGCTGAGATGTGAAGATCATGGCTCATAGCTGGCCCTGGCAGGAAGATCTGTGAGACACTTATCCTCAAAGAACCAACAGAAAACCGGAAGTGATGCAGTGGCTCATATGGTAGAGCGCTAGCTTTGATCTGAGGAGTTCAGGGACAGCATCCAGATCCAGAATTCAAACCCCACAAATGACAAGAAGTGTACTTCCCACCACAAGTAGTGGACTGAATAACACCCACAGTCCTAGGAAGCATGGCAGAGAAATCAGGCCTAGCTTCATGTCAGCAAGGGGTCATGAGTAGGTCACCTGGCTTCTCCATGACTCATTTTCCCCAGCTGGAAAAATGAATAGAGTGAAGGATCCCTTCCTCATGGGAATAGGGTAATGATGAATGACAGACAGGTTTTGTTTCATATTCCCACACCTGTTGCACTATTAAAAACAGACACCATCTGAGCCCTTTTTGCTAACTTCCTGTTATATGCTCACAGAATTGTTGAGAACTGTATCTGACACCTGCTCCCTCTGTGCCTGGCACTGCTCCAAAGATCCCTCTGTATTAGTCTCTTATTTCCTCACAACTGTCCCATGAGGAGACTGAGGTCCGATGGTCGACATCCAACCCAGAGCTTCACCTGTGGTCAAGAATCAGCTGACATGAACTAAGAGTTTGGGACAATCCATTTAAAACGATGAATGAGCAGGGCGCTAAATGTCTACCACACCCCCCACATACACATACACACACAAACACACCTCCAATGTCCTTTGCAGGCAAAGATGTTTTACTTTTTTCTTTTGGTTGGTTGTGGGGCTTGAACTCTGGGCCTGGGTGCTATCTCTGAGCTCTTAGGCTCAATTCCAGCACGCTACTACTAGAACCACAGCACCACTTCCGGTTTTCTGTTGCTTTATTGGAGAGAAGAGTCTGAGGGTCTTTCCTGCCCAAGCTGGCTTTGAACCATGATCCTAAGATTCAGCTCCTGAGGACTTAGAATGACAGCCATGAGCCACTGGCACCCTGCCAAAGATGCTTTTCCATGCCTGTCATCTTATCCTCTCAGGAGAATGAGATATGATGACTGCAATTGAATGCCACTCTAGGCAGCAAAGTCATTGAGAACTCTTATCTCCAATTAAACACCCAAAAACCTTGCAAGTGGAGCTGTGGCTCAAATGGTAGAGTGCTAGCTTTGAGCATGAAACAAGGGATGGGACCCAGGCCCTAGTTTTAAGCTTTTGCTAGCATAGACCCACCAAAAAAAGGGAAGCAGGTGAGCACACGGGAGCTCAAAGCTCACACATAATACTACAGACTCACAGAATAGACTCCATCCTGCTGATTCTCTAGACTCTATGTCCTAGATCATGGCAGTCTTAGATGGGACTGACCATGAAACAAGTCAGGACATTCAAGTACGATCTCATACTGAGAATCCCATGACCTCATCAAGGAGTCAAGATCTCTCACTGTCCTGCCTTGACACTGGGCAGTCAGGTGAGATCTAGTTATCCAACCAAAGGATATTGGAATGAATGAATTTCTCAGCCAATTGATACAGACTGGAGGGCTCTAGGTCCCTCTCTCTTGAGAAGGAGAAAAAGGCTGATCCATCTCAGTAATATTCCTGGGTTTGAGTATCCTCAAAGAAACAACCCTGCTCAGAGCCCAGTGCCTCTGCTATTCTCACCAGCCTCAACCTTCAGTCGGCCCTCTCTAAATCCCTCATCTGCTATCTAGACTAAAGGCTGAGCCAGCAAGGAGACCCACCTCTACCTCTGAGAATGGTATTCACGGGCCCTAGAGTCCCCTAAGAGGAAGTCTGGGGGCAACACGGGTCTGACTCCTGCCCTCATTCCCTGGCTGTCCTGTGCCAGTGGTCTGGTTACCTCTGTCTCTGGTGAAGGAATGAACACTGGGAGTGTCATCTTCAGATTGAGCCAACAAAAGTTCTAGTCCCCAAGGATGTACTGCACAGGCATCCTGCAGTGGACGACAGCGAGGTCGTCAACGGTGAACCCAGAGTGCCAGGACTTTTAATAGCCATGTGGCTGGGTTGAAGGTTCTATCTTGGATGGTCTAGGTTGTCAGGTGAGGTCATGGCTTCAATGGCCTGACACACCTGATCTGGGATCATCCTCCCTCTTCATGTTCCTGCTTATCCCTTGCCACCCCCCTCTGGACACTCCCTCACCTTATCCTCCCTAGCCTTTGGACAATTTCTTCTTATCTGACCAGAAAATAAACTCAGTGAGCCAGGGGAGATTGAAACTCGGTGATCCATCCTGAGCCCTAGGTTCTACCCCAGGCTGTTTCCCTCTGCAGTGGCCGACAACTCAGATCCAGGATGTCATGAAGTTGCTGAGGGGACAGTGGATTGGTCCTACATACTGGCTTTAGGCTCTGAGACTGTCCCCACAGAGATTGTGAATGGTTGGCTCCCTTGATCCAGGGACTCCAAACCAAGACTTGCATGCTCCCTTCTTCCTTCCTTTTCTCCTTTTCTCCCTCCATCCTTCCCTCCTCTCTTTTTCTTTCCTCTCTTTGTGTCACCCCTAGGCTTTGAAATCAAAGCCTGGGTGCTGTCCCTGAGCCTTTTTACTCAAGGCCAACAGTCTATGGCTTGAGCCACTCATCCACTTCTGGCATTTTCTTTTTGGTAGTTAGTTGGTAGTTAGTTGGTAGTTAGTTTGGTATTTAGTTAGTCTTATAGGATTTCCTGCATGGGCCTTAATCCTCAATCCTCCCATCTCAGTTTCCTAAGTAGGTAGGATGACAGGAGTGAAGCAATGGTATCCAGCCCAAACCAAGATTTCTTCATGTGCTGTGGAACTAGCACTGGAAACTTTCATCATGTATGACCCCCCCCCCCGCCCCGGGCTTGGCACATGCTGTAACGGTATGTTGGATAAATAAATGAGCATCTGTCTATGACAATACTACAGACAAGTCCCATCTAATTCAGGTAAGCATCCTGGGTGGGGGCAAAGCCTGAAGTAGCTCTCCAACAGTTCTCCCTCCTCCCTCTTCCCACCCTCCTGGTGTCACCGCACTTAACTGTTTTGGTTCCAAGGACATGAGCCATGATGTCCTCACTGGATTCCAGGGCCTCTGGGATGTCTATCTTCTCAAAGATCTCTGTCCAGCCACTGACCAGCTCTGTGGCACTCCACTCCCCACTCAGGTTTGAACAAGGTTGCTGTGAGGTGAACGCCAGGCTCAATGGGCCTCCTCTCCACTCCCTGGGGCAGACAGGATGGTCCACTAGATCTGGCCCCCAAGTTTCATGTTGCAGAGAAAGGATCCTTGAGGCATTCCAGGTCTCTGAATCTCCCAGATTCCAGTGCAAGTGCTGGGAATTGTCTCTGCTCACAGCTGACAGGCTGCGGATGGCGAGGTCACAATCTCTGCTCCCCAAGACATCCTCAACTGTGGTGGTCACCCTAGAGAGAGCCGGAGAAGAATCAGCAGCTGCCGGAGAAAGGCAGTTAAGGCACGATGTTCGTAGCAGGAAACCATCTGGCTTGGAAACTCTGCCTGTGCCGCTTTGAACGTCATTGTTTGGTGGCTGAAAGGTCCACCTAATTTGACCCAGAATCCCAGGTGTTAAGTAGAAATTGCCAGCTTCAAGAAAAAAACCCTTGCAGGGCGCTGGTGGCTCACGCCTAAAATCCTAGCTACTCAGTAGGCTGAGATCTGAGGATCGCGGTTCAAAGCCAGCCCGGGCAGGTGAGGCCATGAGACTCCTATCACCAATAAAACCACCAGAAAACCGGAAGTGGCACTGTAGCTCAAGTGGTAGAGTGCTTGCCTTGAGCTAAACAGCTGAGGGACAGCTCCCAAGCCCAGAGTTCAAGCCCCACAACTGACAAAAAAGAAAAAAGAAAAAAGAAAAAAACCCTGGAAAAGCTGGCATTTCACTTGTCCCAATCAAACTTAATGGGTTCCAAAGTCAGGGGTCCACTTTTCCTTCCAGACAGCCTACAGCAGGTTACAGAAAATGGCATTCAGAAAGCCTTAGATAACTGCCATGTCCTGATCCCAAGCAGGCTCCAGCAGGGGGAACACACTTGCCTACCATTGCCCAGCTGGAAACAGCTCAGGAGGGACACAGATTGGAGTCTGCAGGACTCCAGGGAGGACTGCCCACCAGTACACTGCCCTGGGAGGAAATCCATGCCACCATTGGGGGCCTGGAGCCCCCTGATCAGATGCCCATGGACACCGTCAATGCCCTGGGTAAGATTCCCCTCTCATCCTCAGTCGTGATGAACCATCTGCCATGTCTCACCGTTCATCACTTCCCAGACCCTCCTAGTTTCACAGCCCCTGCCATACACCCCCTATCTCATTCCCTAATTATGTTTGGCAGACACATTCCCAACTTTGAATTAGCTCCAACTATACACATGAGAGCCGACTGTCGGGCTGGAAGAGTGCGGCTGTGGTCACAGTAACCTCATGAGCCTTCTGGCTAAAGACAGAAGGGCAGGTATCCACACTCGTCTGTGGTTCACACAGGCCTCCTAGGAGAGACCCACACAGGCCCAGCAGTTACTGTGGGCTGCAGGAAAGGGGAAGAAAGTGGTGGGAAGGAACATCTAATGAAACCTTCTCTAAAGGATCCATGACACTGTGAAAGAGAAAACAAAAACTGTGGCTGGGCTCATACTGGGCATTAATGAAAAAAGAACAACAAATACACACATGCACACAAATAAAATGCTTTTGCTCCAGCTACGAAGGTGGCTCAGTTGTAGAGCGCTTTCCTTGCATGCACAAGGCCCTGGGTTCGATTCCTCAGCACCACATAAGCAAAAGAAAAAAGTCGGAAGTGGCGCTGTGGCTCAAGTGGTAGAGTGCTAGCCTTGAGCTGAAGAGCTGAGGGACAGCACACAGGCCTAGAGTTCAGACCCCACAACCGGACACCCCCCCAAAAATGCTTTTGCTCTTTTTAGACATGCTGACTGTACAATGAGAAAGATGATCTCTCTCTCTCTGTCTCTCTCTCTGTCTCTCTCTCTTTCTCGCTTTCTCTCTCTGTCTCTGTCTCTCTCTCTCTCTTTCTGTCTCTCTCTCTTTCTCTTTCTTTCTCTCTCTCTTTCTCTTTCTCTCTCTCTCTCATACACACCTAACACACAGACTCAGAGCAGTGCCTCTCCTGAATTTGATGGTTTCTCATCTGGGCAATGTACCAGCTCAAGCACTGGAGTTCCCTAGTCAGAACCAGGGGCAACCACCCAAGGGGAACAATGCTCTAATAATGCAGCACCAACCTGCCTCCCCCTTTCTCCAGGGCCAGACCCTTCCCCTTGGGAACAACCAGCCTTGACTCCCCATTCACCAAATCCCTAGGCCAGGACACTGGGTGAAGGAGTCCCGAAACACATGGCTCCTCAGAGCCTGGACAGAAAACAAAGCAGGGGGTCATAGTGCCTCCAGAGAGGTGTCTGACCTGGGGTGGGGGCGTTGTTGGGGACTTTGATGAGGTCCTAAAGGCTATATACATGGATGGACTCCCTACTTCCAGCCTACATACTTCTGGGCAACTTGGCAGATTCTTGGGGAGGACAAGGAGACCAGATGGACTGGGAGCACTAGAAGAAGCTGGCAGAACTGGGAGATGTGATCACCCAGTCAGAACTGTTGACAGCTGGGGTTGGGGGTACAGGACGGTTGTGTGTCTGTCAGAGGGGGTGTGTTTTTCTCCCAAATACCCACCTTCTATCTGACCCCAGTGCCCTCACCTCTCTAGTGGGCTCTTCTGGGAATTTCCTCAGGTGAAAGGGTAACTGAGCACAGAAGACAAGGGCTCACACAGCAAGGGGGGCCTATCTTCTGTATCCAACACCCCCCTCCCCAGCAAAAAGGAAAAGACCTAAGAAGGGAGGTGTGGGGTGCTGCTCCCCATCTCTGACGAAAGCCACCAGGTTCCCACCAGGGAGAGAAAGGATGCAGATGCAAGGCTGTGTGGCTCCCACTGCTCCAGGGTAGGTGCTCTGTGGTGCCCCCTCTTCACCCATCCCTGTGGCTCCCCTTTTCCTGGGACACTGGCATCTAGGGATGAGGGTGGGATCCCCGGGTGGACACCCATCTCCACTCCCCACCCCTTGGGTGCATTTGTGGCAGAGCCAGGACAGACTGTGGGGCACGGGGAGGCACAGGCAGGACTGGACTGGGAGGGGAGAGGCAAGGGTCTGGGTCCGTGAGGGTGGAGAGGAAGGGTACAGTGGGGGACGAGGTGTTACAGTAGTGGGGGGTCATGGAGTGCGGGAGTGCAGGTCGGCCACTCACTTGAGCTGCTGGGAGAAGCTGTAGGCTGCATCTCCGGGTGTGTGCCAGGAGTCTGAGGACCTAGGGCTGGAACCAAGTCAGGATCACAAGCAGGCCAGGGGCGCACCAGCTCCGCCAGGTGACTGCTAGAGGCTCTGCGGGTCCAAGCCAGCAGCGCCATGTTTGAAATGCAGCTTGGGCATGTGGTGGAGCTGCACACAGCCTCTGCTCCTCCTCAGCCACCATCCCAGCCTCAGCGGCCTCCTAACCTGTGGCCGCTGCTGTCTCAGCAGCCACTGCCTCTGCACCGGGACCTCAGACTCAGGGCCACCGTGGCTGGGCACCTCCGAGGGGCTACATGTGGCAATGTGCCTGCCATGCAGGCTCTGCATTCTCTGCGCTCCCACCCAGGACCCACACTATGATCGGAGCAGCCGCCAGCCACTGAAGCCGTTTCCACGGGTGCTAGTGCTCATGCTCGCACTTCTCCCAGCTCTCTCCTGGGCCACCCTGCCCCTGCTGAGCACACACCCCTGCCCCCTTGGGCTCCTGGCCATTGCTGCCACAAAAGTGTGCCCCAGGGCCCCGTGCCTGCTCCCCAATGCCCCGCCCCCACCCCTGGCCACAATTGCAGCCCTGACTGGGTCCTGAGGCTCCTAGACCATGGCACTTGCAGCCTTACCTCAGCTCAGCACTACCCCCCACCCCCAGTACCAGCCTATGGGATCGAATCTCCCCTCAGCCCCACCCCTGGAGGAGAGTCTCCTCCATCCCCCTCCACTCTCGTGTGTGTATGTGTGTTTGTGTTTGTGTTGGTGTTGGTGTGTGTGTGTGTGTGTGTGTGTGTGTGAGATGGGGATAACCACCTCTCAAGGACTCAGAACATAGCACCCTTTGGGATGTCTCAGCACACAGCACTCTTCCAAAATTAGCACAAAGCACCCTGTGTAAATGACTCAGCACACAGCTCCCTTTGAAGGACTCAGCATGTAGTATGCTGGGTAGAGTACTCAGCACACAGCACCCTTTGAAGGAGGGAGTCCATACCCCCAGTGTAAAGGACTCAGTGCATGGCATGCTTTGAAAAACTCAGCACATAGCACTCTTTCCCAGGGACTCATCACACCCTGTGTTGAAGCACGCTGTGTAAATCACACAGTGCACAGCATCCTCCAAAAAACTAAGCACACAGAACAATTTTGAAGGACTCAGCACATACCACACTGTGGAAGCACTCAGCACATAGCACCATTTAAAGGACAGTACAGAGGACCCTGTGTAAAAGACTCAGCACACAGCACTCAAAAAACACCTTGTCCCTCTCTTCTCAAGGGCTCAGCACATAGCAGGACCCTTTGGGATGCATTAGCACACCACACCTTTTGAAGGATTCAGCATATAGTACGTTGTGTAATGGACTCAGCATACAGAACCCTTTGAAAAACCCGGAATGGCCCAATCTTCTCAGGGACTCAGCACATAGCATCCTTTAGGATGACTCAGCAAACAGCACGTTTTTGAGGACTCAGCACAAAACTCCCATGTGGGAAGGACCCAGCAAATGGTGCCCTGTGAAGGACTCAACACATAGCTGTATGTCACAAGTTCAGCTGTCATTAGAATTAGGGTGCTTTCTTCAGTATCACCATTCTTCAGAAACACTGCACAAATCCTACTAGTTCACATTTAGACAAGCTGTGTTTTATGGGGGAAGGTCAGCTGGGGGTCTTGAATTCAATGTTTGGGGGCCCTGTCTCTGAGCTCTTTGGTTCAATGCTAGAGCTCTACCACTTGGAGGCACAGATCCAATTTTTGGGGGGGGGTTGTTCTTTCACAGGTCTTATGGTGATAAGTAAGGACAAGTTGGGGTATCCATGGGCAAAGGATATTAGCTCAACCTGGAGCTGACCTTTCCCTTCCTTGTGTCCCTGGAAAGCCAGGCTTCCTGGAGCTCTCTTGGCCTAGGGTTGAACAGACCTGCTCTGGCATCAGCAATCAGGGTGAGCAAAAGTCAGCTTGGCCCTAGTAACTTGCCCAAATTGAACTCTAAAGGATAATGGCATGGGGCTGCATGTTCCGTGTGTGGCCACCAGGGAGCAGGAGTAGCCCACAATAGGGATAGTACTTGCGAGTGGTGTTTACTCTTGCTTCCCTGGGGCCCCCATCATGATTCAAAGCCACCTTGGAGAGGAAAGTCATTGAGGCTCTTACCTACAATTAACCATCAAAAATCAAGTGGGGCTGTGGCTCAAGTGGCAGAGCACTAGCCTTCAGCAAGAAATCTCAGGGATAAAGCCTAGGCCCTTAGTTCACACACACACACACACACACACACACACACACACACACACACACACACACACACACACAACATGCATGCAAAATCAGAGATTTCTACACTGCAGTCTTTGGGTATTCTGTACTATTTCCCCAATAAGCCTGGTGGCTGCTGGCCTAGGGGTTTGGTGTATACAACATCACCTGGCATCTTCAATTTTGGGGGAACAGAATGGCTAGAAGGTCAACCTTCCCCCATACCAGCTCCTTGATTGGGTCATGGTCTATCCAAGCCCTTTGGGGCTCCTTTACAGACTCACCAAGATTCCTTCAAAAGGCATCACATACTGGGCACTGGTGGCTCATGCCTGTTCATCCTAACTACTCAGGAAGCTGAGATCTGGAGGATCATGGTGCCAAGCCAGTCTGGGCAGGACAGTGTATGAGACTCTTATCGATGAACCATCAGAAAACAAAAGTGGCATTGTGGCTCAAGTGGTAGAGTGCCAGCCTTGAGAAAAAGAGCTCAGGGACAGCACTCACGGCCAACAACAAGGAGAGGCATTGCATGCAGCCTTTGGGATTGGCATGGGCCAAATATAATTGGAATTAATTATAATTGGAATTAATCAAGTCCTCCAAGACAAAGCAGTACCTCCTTTAGTCCTGTGCTCCTCCATCTCTTCTCACCCCTGGCCTTGTCTGTGCTTTGGATCAGCATGGGTCTGGCTGGATGGGAGAGATCCAAGGAAGATTCCAGAGCAATATCACCACCTCTTTCTGCCCTGCTCACCCTACTGCTTCTGTTCTTTGCCATAGACCTTCTTCCTGGAATCCATCCATGAGGTCATCACCACCAACATAATGGTGAGTGGTGAGTCTGGCCTAAATAGGGACAGTCAGAGGTGGGAGTAGGTCTGGGATTAGAAGCTTCCACCTTGGGTGTGGGCTGAGGCCATGGCTGACTTTTATTTCATCCTGAGCCTTGCAGTAGTGGAAAGACAGTGTAGACTTCACATTGAGTCAGGTAAGATTGGAATCTGGAGGACCACTTGTGTGGGGAAGGATGTGGGACTCAGGGGGCCACTGTTGTTGGTACTCTCTTGGGACTCCCCTCTCCCTCTCTTATCCCTCAATCTTAGAAGAGAAACTTCAACTAAGGGTGTGGGAAGAGGGGGCAAGGGAATATTTTGGTGTGAACCAGATTTGTGTTTCATATTCATCCTAGCCCATACTTCCTATTTATCTGAGGAATGGCCATATGGGTTTGGGAGCGGGGAGAATCATCCTAGCTGAGAATGTGGCTTAGTGGTAGAGTGTTCGCCTAGCATGCTTGAAGCCCTGGGTTCTATTCCACACAGAAAAAGCGGAAGGGGAGGTGGGACCAGCCTTGATCAAAAAGAGCTCAGGGAGAGTGGCCAGGCCCTGAGTTCAAGCCTCAAGGCTGGAAGAACAAATATTTGTTTTTAGGCTTTTTTTTTGGTTTGAAAACAATTTATTCCTTGTGATAAGCATAACATGGGTCTCTTTCCTGGCCACCAATGGGCCATTAGATGTCCCTTGAGTTTAGGCCAACTCCCTGCAGCCTCTGCCCTACCCTACCCCCAGTTTATCCTTCCCTTCACCCGGCAGATGGAGGCCTGAGAGAAAGCCACTTGGTCACCTATATCTGGTGGTTGCCAAGGCTTTTGAGAGTCAGTATGTCACATAGAGAGTCATCATCTGCATCAGTCTACAGGAGAAAGTGAGGGAGCATTCCTCCCCTGAGCCTGGGAGCTGTGGGCGGATCTGGATGTGGGGCATCTGGGGCAGGATGTGCTCCCTGGGGGAGTCCACTATGGGGTCGGGAACCCTGACCTCTCCTCTGACAATTTCCATGCTGTCTTCAAGTTGCAATTCTTCAAAACCTCTCTGCTCCTCCCTCATTTCACCCACCAGAGGCCCTGAGGCGTCTGAAGCAGTGTTGGTGGTGGGGGCTCAGCCTGTGCTGGCATAGGGAGACTGCTGTCTGTGCCTTCTTTTGGGAGGAGTGACAACAGCTCCCGCAGAACTCTCCTCTTCTCCAGCATCTCCTAGGACAGCAAGTGCATGCAATGGGCTTTCTCCCAAAACAGCTCATTCAGGACCAGCATCTGCTTTTTACATACCATGAGGGACTCCTCATAGTTCGGATGTTTGCAGCAATGACCGCAGAAGCCGCTATCTCCAGCTCTGCCACATGCCACTCTGTAGCTTGCAGGGAGCTGGTGAGAACTTCGTGCTCCCTTTCTCTGTCACCAGTGGCTTGCTGCACTTGGGCCAGTGCACATTGTAAGTCGCTTTCTGATGAAACCAACCACTGTATGGGTGCCTCGTGGGTCTCTACCTCCATTTTTGGTGCTGCATGTATCTGGTCTATCTTCTCCCTCTCTTACTTCCATTGATCCTGTGGGTCTGTCTTTCCCTGCTTCAGTGGTTGGATATTGGCACAGAGTGCCTGGTTTCTTCTTTTCTGTTGTCCAGGGTGGGCACCACATGCAGGTAGCAACTCTGTGGATCCTTGGTGGTATTGGGACCCTTGACTCTCTGGACCCTGGTGGCTGTGACTGTGTCCAAAGGCAAGGTAGGCCCATGGTCGGCATCACCTTTGGCCTGACTCTCCATTCAATCCGGCTCACAAGTGGTGTTTGTCTTGGGGATTCCTCTCTTTTTCGTGTTCTTTGTTTTCTTGAATGTTTCAGGTCTGTCGGGAGGATACTGCTGGTGTCCTTGTGGTAGTTTCTTGCCCACAGTTCTCTCATTGATTCTTATTGTTTCAGACATCTGAGCGCCAGGACGGGAAAGTTGGGCTGGCCACATTCCCAGTCTCTAGGAAATCCTCTATTCTCCCACTCACCGACTAGGACATCATTTCCTACTCTACCTCAAAGTCACCTTGAGTCTCTTGCTCACCACTCAGCCACCTCTACTTTCCTCAACTGCTGGTAGTGGTGTCACCCAACAGAGGGAAACCCTGGTGCTACTGGGAAGCATGGAATGTGGGCGTGGCCACTATTCTTGTATCCCATTGGTCAAAAAGAACCATGAAAGAATGGGGGTGTGCTTGGAATCCTGTGATGCAGACAGAATGGACAGAGTCAAGATAACAGCAGCCCCTTTACCAGGAAAGTCTGTCTAATCCAGTTGGGGACAAGAGGGGACCTGCTTTAGCCAGATGGCTGCACAGATTGTTGTGTATGTGTGTTTGTTGCCAGTCCTGAAACTTGAACTCAGGATCTGGTCACAGTCCATGAGCTGTTCTTGCTCAAGATTAGCTCTCTACCACTGGAGCCACACAGCACTACTTCTGGCTTTGTTGGCATAGAGGTTGGACAGGGGTCTCAAGGACTTCCCTGCCTAAGGTGACTTTGACCATAATCCTCCTATCACAGCCTTGTAAGTATCAAGGAGGACTGGTGAAAGCCACTGGTGCCTGGCTAATCATTATTTGGGATTATGGCTTCCCCAGTAGCCTGCAAGCCTTCAGCAATGTAAGGTGAACTATCCTTTGAGCCGGATCACTTAGACCCAGATGGCCACGGTGCAAAAGAAGAAAATGTAAAAATGCCATCCCACCACTTTTTTTCTGTGCATCTCCCTCCCCCCCTTCCCCCCCCCCCCCCGCACAAGGCCTAAAGTTCTAGGATCCCAGGATAGGCTTTGTTTCCAGCGGCTGCATCCCAGCTAATGGTGATGAAAGCTGAGGCATGGTTTCTATGACCTGAGTTCAAGACCGTGTTTGGAATAAAAAAAAAAAATAGCTCCTGGCTTGCAATTCACGCTGTTTCTCCTACCTTTGAATTTGAATTTAAGGGCTGGGTAACTCTGAAGCACTGTGGATGAAGGGGAAGCTCACCATGCTTGAAGACAAGAAAGTAAGGCCTGGTCCTTAGGCATGAATTAAAGTACCCACCCAGGAAACATTCTATTTATATACATTTTAAAGGAAGGATTTGTACTTACGTATAGATGGTCAGTCTTCCTGTTTATTGTGGTTATTTATTGTATTTTTGTTTTATTCATTTATTTTCCATTTTTTTATTTTGAAAATACTGTACAGAGGGGTTACAATTACATGGTCAAGATAATGAGTATATTTCTTATCAACATTATAGCCTGCTCCTTTTTTTCCCCTTCCCATCCCTTCCCATCCTCCTCCCAGCCCCCACCCACAATCCTCCCCGATCCACCCCCTGGCCCCCTCCGCACCAAAGTTGTAAAGTTCATTTTTGAAATAACGACTT
The DNA here is from genome assembly GCF_024711535.1 of Dipodomys merriami. NCBI lineage: Eukaryota > Metazoa > Chordata > Mammalia > Rodentia > Heteromyidae > Dipodomys > Dipodomys merriami. The sequence continues at coordinate 23,473 of NW_027203241.1, read as the reverse complement.
GTACATCTCATTGTTGCAATGTGTCCACCTGTATCCCTATTTAAACGATTTGTTTTTCCCTTTCCCCTCCCCAAATTATACCTACATCAAATACTATGAATGCAGGGGATATACTGTGGGGGAGGGACATACAAAGCAACAAAGAAATAATCTTATAAATGTGTTAGAAACAATCACAAGAGAGAGAAAAATCATTTGAGTACATATCTTAAGGTTCATTTCCCTAACATCACCTTATCTGATCTTTTCTGCTTGACTCAGACATATACTAGATATTGCAAATAAGGGAAACAATGGGACCTATGTATGTTTGGACCTGGCTTACTTCACTTAATATAATTTTTTCCAAGTCTTTCCATTTCCTAACAAATGGGGCAATGTCATTCTTTCTGATGGAGGCATAGAATTCCATTGTGTATATATACCACATTTTCTTGATCCATTCATCTACTGAGGGGCATCTGGGTTGGTTCCATATCTTAGCTATAGTAAATAGTGCTGCAATAAACATAGTTGTGCTGGTAGCTTTAGTGTGGTCTTGTTTGTAAACATCTGGGTAAATGCCTAAAAGTGGGATTGCTGGGTCATAGGGTAGTTCTATGTGGAGTCTTTTGAGGAACCTCCATACTACTTTCCAAAGTGGTTGAACAAGTTTACACTCCCACCAACAATGCAGTAAGGTTCCCTTCTGTCCACATCCCCTGCAGCATCTGTTGATATTAGAGTTCTTGATTATAGCCATTCTAACTGGGTGAGGTGGTATCTCAATGTTGTTTTGATTTGCATTTCTTCTATGGCTAGGGAGGTTGAGCATTTCTTCATGTGTCTATTGTACATGCTTCTTTCCTCTTCAGAGAAAATCTCTTTAAGACTTTAGCCCACTTATTTATTGGGCAGTTGTTTCTTTCAGGATTTATTGTTGGGGGATTTAATTTTTTGAGATCCAATTGTATTTTAGATATGAGATTTTTTTATTGCCTGTGATGACATATTCCATTTATGATATTGATGACAACCCATCACATAGTATCTAGATTTGTAGATATGTTCTTCATCATGTGTGACACCCAGGCCTCTCAGGGAAAAGGAATCACACTCAGGTATCACACTCAGCTTCTTACTCCATGATCCAATTGTTGGCAGTGATGGGATCTGAACTCAGTGCCTGGCAGACCCAATTCAGACCCTGAATCGGTGTGTCAACATGGCAACCTCTAGCCAATGAAGCTGCCAGGGAATTTCCAGACCCTGAGATTGAGCCACAGGGGTGGACAAAATAGCCATAGATAGGTAGACAGGTGGTAGAACATCAATAAATATATATTTGTACCGAGTGCCAGAGACATCTACCTAGGATTCAATGACATCAACTACATTCCTACTACCTCTTAGGTATTTATTATGCCACCATTGAGGGAATAGTATTCTTTTCATCTTAATAAACCATTCATTAGGATGAATCAACATCCTAGGATCATTGCATCTAATTTTGGACTAGACCAATACACGCAGAGACTTCTCATTCAATCATGAGTTTGCTAACATTTCATTGTTATTCCCATGCATAGGAACAAGTATTTTGGGATCTCCCCCAGTGGTAGGAGTCAGGACCAGAATTCAAGCTCAAGGCCTATGTTGCCGCATGGGCCTATTTCTTCCCTGATAGCCCATTAGCCTTCCCCAATGCAAGGTGAAGTACCCTTTGCAGCCATGTAATTCAGACCCAGGATGGTCACCGTGCAAAAGAAGAAAATATAAAAAATCCATCCTGAAACATTTTTTCTGTCATTTGTTCATGCAAATTTAAGAGCGTAGGATCAAGATTGGCTACAGGCCCAAGGGAGCCCACCAGCCTAAGGTGATCAAAGCTGAGGTAGAGTTGTCATGAACTGAGTTCAAATCCCATGCTTGGCAATAATAATAATAATAATGATGATAATAATAATAACACACCCTGGCTCAGAATTCTCACCATTTTTCTGACACCTCTGAGATTCCATCTCAGGTCTGGGTAACTTTGTTGCACTGTGGGGGAAGGTGAAGCTCACCATCCTTGAAGAATACAAGGTCAGGCCTAGTCCCAGGGCCTGAACTGAAGCCCAAGCACTGGCAAAAATCATATACTCACCTACTTTACCCATCGGAATTCTCTTTACATCATGCATTCAGCGTAGTTATTCTTTTTATTGTGTGTCTTAGTCATGGATGCATTTTGTATTTTATTGAATATGATGGCAGCTATAACTGTGCTGACATGGATGGCAACTGATTCCCATGAATATAGAGTTGCCTATATAGCATACTGCATCCTAGCTGAGACCCAGGACTTTCACAGGACAGAAAAACAGGTGCAACGATTGGCTTCTCACATCAGGATTCATCTTATGGCAGTTCTGGGATCTGACCTCTGGGATGAGCAGGCCCAATAGGCAAATCGGTCCAGGTAAGCAAACCAGCCTGTGAGCCACTAAGGAGCTAGGTCGTTCCCAGGACCTGAGATTGAGGCCCGTGGGGGAGGGGGAGGAGAGAAGGAGGAGCACAATAGTCATCTATTTATAACCTGAAGGTAGTAAGTACATATTTGTATAGAGTAGGATGGGGACCAGTGATGGAATCCAATCTACCTTGTTACTAATGATTCTTGGATTTTCCCCAATGCCTCCATTTCATGACTGTGATGATTATGGTCATGTTTCATCAACTCTTCATTAAAAATAATCAATACCCCATGAGTCTTGCCTATCATTTCCTACTCACATCAAGCAGGAACTACTCATTCAAGGATGAGATTGATTGCATTCCATGACTCTTCCTAAGTCCGGAAACGAGTGTCCCAGAATCTCCCGCCATTCCCTCATCGTAACAGGGCTGACTGGGATTCGTCCTCAGGGCCTTCATTGTCTGGTTAGCCTGTGGCTCCCCCAAAAACCAGCAGGCCTTCAGCCATGCCAGGTCACCTTCACTCTGCAGGCAACCATGTTCGGAGACAGAATGGTCACCATGTAAAAGAAAATAAACATAGAAGAGCCAGGTGGAATTTACCGCCGCTTTTTTTCCCCTTGAGGGTTTTTTTTTCCAGCAAACCCCAGAGTCCAAGGGTTTGAGGACTGGCTGTGGGTCTAGAGACTGCAGCCTAGGATGATCAGAGCTGCAGCAGAGTTGCCACGACTTGAGTTCAAGCCCCGGTATGGTTAAAAAAAAAAAATGAAAAAACTATGAATGAAGAACCCTAGCTCAGAATTTGTGCCATTTGGGTAACTATGTTGCACTGTGGGGGAAGGGAAGCTCACCATCTTTGAAGATTAAAAGGTCAGGCCTGGTACTGGACCTGATTTGAATCCCCAGGACTGGAAAAGCCCATCTCTTTTAAACATAGGATCTCTATATACATACAGGTGTGGTATGCACCTTGTTTTTAGTGTAGTTAATCTTTTTATGTTGGGTCTTATTCATCTATGTATTGTGTATTTTATTGAGTATAAGATGGCATATATAACTGTGCTCACATGGATGACAACCTATTCCCATGGGTGTAGAGTTGCGTATGGTTTCTAGATCCTAGCTGTGACCCATGACTTGCACAGGATAGGAAAACATCTGCAAGGTTTGGCATCTCACATCAGGATGAATCTTTTGGCAGTGCTGGAACTTGAACTCAGGGCCTAGCAGAACCAACTGCCAAATGGGTCCACATGAGCACACCAACTTGTGAGCCACTAAGAAGGTAGGCCATACCCAGGACCTGAGATCTAGCCCCAGGGTGGGGGTGGAGCAACATATTCATCCATTCATAAGCTGAAATTAATATGCTAATAAATGCCTGTTTGTATAGAGTAGGAGATGTGGCCACCTGTGTTGGAATCCTATCTTCCATGTGACTACCGATTCTTGGATCTTTCCCAATGCTTCGATTTCTTAATGTAAGTATTGTCACACTTCATGCAGTCTTTTTTTTTTTTTTTTTTTTTTTTGTCGGTCGTAGGGCTTGAACTCTGGGCCTGGGCGCTGTCCCTCAGCTCTTCAGCTCAAGGCGAGCGCTCTACCACTTGAGCTACAGCGCCACTTCCACTTCATGCAGTCTTAATTAAGATCTTGCCTATCATTTCCTATGTGAATCATGCACGCACTTCTCAACTCTTCCCTAGGCCTGAATTCAAGCACCAGTACTGAAAAACATAACATTTATAGACATTTTAAATATTTGAGTTATATCTCTATATTCATTTTAAATCATGTTTGTTGGAGTGATTCATTATATTATATTATTGATTGATTGATTGATTTAGCATTTATTTTATGGACTGTGAGTACACCTATAACATTTATTACATTTGTCCCAATCTATTCCATAGCATGTAACTTTGCAGACATAATATGTACATCATACGTGACACCTAGCACTTGCACAGAAAAGGAAAACAGATGCACACATGGAATCTTACACCAGGAAGAAACTTTTGGCAATGATGGGACCTTGACTGAGGGACTAGGAGGCCCAATTCATGAAGGGGTGAGTGTCAGCATGGCAGCATCTAGCCCATGCAGGTGCCAAGTGGATCCCAAGACCTGGGATCGAGTTCCAGGTTTGGCCAAAATAGCAAAAATGTTCTATGCATATGATGGTATACAAATAAATATAAATGTAGATATTTATGTACTGCCAGAAATGTGTATTTAGTATTCAATGACACATACTATGCTCCTACAGATTCTCAGGTCTTTAGTGAGAACTGCATTTAATCAATAGTATTCTTTTAGTGCATAATAAACTATGAATTAAAATCAGTCGGTGTCCTGTGATTATTGGGTCTAATTTTCTGTTAGACTGATTGATGAACTGATTGTAACTGGCGTGACCAGGATTCAAACTCAGGACCTAGGTGTCCAGGTTGGCCTATGGCTTCGCTGACAGCCTGCCAGCCTTCAGCAGTGCCGGATAACCTACAGGTTGTAGCTGTGTCATTTGGACTCGGGATGGTCACCATGCAAGAAAGGAAAACCATGAAATCGCCAACCATCCACAGATTGCGGATTTTTCAGTGCTATATTCATTTTGTTTTTCTGTCAGCCCCCGAGGCCTACCATCCCATGATAGGCTGTGTGTCCAGAGGCTGCACCATCCCAGCCTAGGGTGATGGAAGCTGAGGTTCCAGCCCTGTGATTGGCAATCAATCAATCAATCAATACACTTTTAAAATATTAGAAATAGTTCGGTGCCGGTGGCTCACTCCTGTAATCCTAGCTACTCAATAGGCTGAGGATTGTGGTTCAAATCCAACCCAGGCTATAAAGCCCATGAGAATCTTATCTCCAGTGAAGCACTAGAAAATCAGAAGTGGTGCTGTTGCTCAAGCAGTAGTGCACTTGCCATGAGCTGAAGAGCACAGGGACAGCGCCCAAGGCCAGAGCTCAAGCCCCACGGAAAAAAAAAATTGTAAAAATACTAATGAAGCTCCCCAGCTTGGCATTCGTGCCTTTTTATTTTCCTGTCTGGTATGGGATTTGAACTCAGAGTTTGGGTAACTATAATGCACTGTGGGGGATGGGGAAACTCACCATCTTTGAAGACAAGTAATTCAGGCCTGTTCCCTAGGCCTGAATTCAATCCCCAGTCCTGTTAAAGTAATATTCATCCACATTTGAAATAATGATTGATATCTACATACTTATGTTTATCGCATATTATTTTACTGTGTATTTATTTTATTTTTTGCACTATTCATTCATTCATTATTTATATTGACTATTATTACACTTATAACATGTATTAAATTGATTACATCTTATGAGAACTATACAGATTAGCATACATATTCTATATCTTACTTCAGACCCAGGACATTCACAGAAATTCTATAGTAAATGATCCCATGCTTAGAAAAACAGAAAGAATACACCAACCAAAGTCGAATTCATCCCTAGACACCCCAGTGGCTCACATCTGTAATCCCAGCTACTCAAGAGGTGAGAACTGGAAGATGAAGTTTCAAAGCCAATCCAGGCAGAAAAGCCTGAGAGACAACCTCTCCAATTAACTGGCAAAAAGCCAGGCTACAAGTATGGCTGAAGTGGTAGAAAATCAGCTATGAGCAATCAAGCCAAGAAATAGCAAGCTGAAATTAAGTGCAGAGAGAGGGGGAGTAGGGGAAGAAAGCAGAGAGAAACCCTCCAAAAACAGAGAACAAAACAACAGTACACACATCCCACCTAATATATGGTACCAACAAACTGAAAATAAAAAATCAAGCTTGTGCAGTTGTATGACTTTACATGAGCAAATATGCTTTTAGGTACACTTCAAAGTTATGTTTTGATAATATATATGTATATATATAAAAAATGTATATATATATATATATATATTTAAATAAACTAAGAAACCAGCCAATGAATAAATACTTCTGAATTAGTGCCTTAACCATGGCATTGTAAATTATTTCTATTAAAAGTGTATTTCAAGTTTCTTTCCTCAGAATCAATCTAAGTTTGTTCATGCTCTGGGCGTCGGTGGCTCATGCCTATAATCCTAGCTACTCAGGAGGCTGAGATCTGAGGAAGGAGGTTCAAGGCCAGCCTGGCAGGAAATTCCTTGAGACTCTTATCTCCAATAAACTGGAAATGGCTCTGTGGCTCTAGCCATAGAGCACTTGCCATGAGTTGAAGAGGTGAAGTCAGGCAGCCAAGCCCAGAGTTCAAGCCCCACCACTGACAAAAAAAAAAAAAAGAAAAAAGAAAGAATGAAGGTTGTTCATACAGATCAAAAAATTCTAACCTTCTGAGCTTTCGGAAACTTGCCTTCCTTTTCTTCCAGAGTCTTCTGCTCTTTAGGCAAGTACTCCACTACTGAGCTACATCCCAGTCCCAATGTTTTAGTTTCTCATTTTACAATTCACTTTATTCCCAAAATGCTTACAAGTACCTACTGTCCTCACAAAAGTGAGTTTTTATTCAGAAACCCAAACTATTGTGGTATGAGGACTTCCCTAGTGTATTTTGTGGTAGGCACTGAGGAAAACTCACACGATACAATTGTAGAGAGTTTATAGTTATAGAAATAACTCTAAATAGAAATAACATCAATTGTCCCTCTAGGGAGGAATGATGTACTCATTTTCATTCTCACTCTTCATGGCAGATGGTCAAAATGGAAACACCAATGTGCTATGCTGAAATGTAAACATTTAAACTCCTTTTTGAAAAACTCTCATGTTATAAAATCAAAATGTGGCAAATGAAGGCCAAGTGAACTTTAAAAAATATGAAAAATGCTAATGAAGCTTCCTGTCTTGGAATGTGTGTTATTTTTTTGTCTGCAAGGCCCGGGATTCGAACTCAGGGTCTGAGTAACTCTTGCAACTAGGGGAAGGGGAAGGTCTCTATGCTTGAAGACCAGAAAGTCAGGCCTCTTCCCTAGGCCTGAATTCAGGCCCCAACCCTGGAAAACATAGTCCTTACATGTATTTTAAAGATAAGATTGAACTTCCAGACAGGTGTTCAGTCTATATTATGTTTGGTGTGGTTATTCATTGTACTTTTTGGTTTATTCGTTTATTTACCATTTATTTTTTTTGACTATGATGACACCTAACCATGTATTACATTGTTTACACCCTATCACATAGCATTTAGATTTGTTGACTTGTTCTCCATCATGCCTGACACCCCACACTCTAACAGAAAAGGAAAACAGGTGTCACACTTGGCTTCTTACTCCAGGAGAAAATTTTTGGCAACCTCTGAGATCGAGCCCCACTGGTGGCCAAAATAGCCATACATGGATAGGCAGGTGGTAGTACACCAAAAATACATATTAGTAAAGAGTGCCAGAGCCATGTATCTAGTATTCAATGACATCTGCTACGTTCCTACTAAGTCTTAGGTAGTTATTATGCCTCCATTGAAGGAGTATTATTCTTTTCATGCCTAATTAACCATTAATGAAGTTCAATCAGCATCCTAGGATTATTGTGTGTAATTTGAGTCCAGACCACTGCACGAACTATTCAATCATGAGTTGGATACCATTCCATCGGAATTTCTATGCACAGGCAGGAGTCTCTTGGGATCTCCTGCCATTGGTAGTTGTCAGGACCAGGATTTGAACTCAGGGACTGTGTTGCGGGGTTGGCCTATGGCTTTCCTGACAGTCCACCAGCCTTGAGCAATGACAGGTCACCTGTGCGTGGCATCCATGTCATTCAAACCTAGGATGGTCACCATGCAAGGAACCAAAGCCAAGAAACCGCCTACCATGGGCAGCTGGCGCCTTGTTTTAGTGTCATTTTCATTTTGTTCTTCTGTCAGACCTCGGGTCTTAGGATTCCAGGATCGGCTTTGGTTCTGGAAGCTGTACCCCAGGCTAGTGTGATGGAAGCTGAGACAGAGCTGTCACAATCTGAGTTCAAGCCATTTCCATGGCCAAAAACAAACAAAAAAATTAAATTAAAAAGTAAAACAATTAAAAAATTAAAACAATTATGAAAGTTATTTATCTCCCTGTTTTGCAATTCGTGCCATTTTTTCTGCCAAGCCTGGGATTTGAACTCAAAGTCTGGGTAAATAGGCAGCACTGTCAGGCTAGGGGAATCACACCATACTTGAAGCCAAGAAAGTCAGGCCTCTTTCTTAGGCCTGAATTACAGCCTCAGTCCTGAAAAACATACTCCTTATATGCATCTTATTTACATTTTAAAGACAGGATTTATACTTCCATATAGTCAGACAATATCCTGTTTGTTGTGGTTATTCATTTCATTTCTTGTTTTATTCATTTATTTACCATTTATTTTACTGACTCTGATGACACCTATACCATTTTTTACATTTTTTTACTTCCTATCACATAGCATCTAGATTTGTAGATGTGTTTGCTATCATGCCTGACACCCAGGACTTTCTCAGAAAAGGAAAACATGTGTCACACTCAGCTGCTTTCTCCAAGATTAAATTTTTGATAGTGCTGGGATATGAACTCGGGGCCTAGCAGGCCCAATTCATGAATGGGTAAGGGTGAGCACGGTAGCCTCTAGGCAATGAAGCTGTGAGGTGGTTCCCAGGCACTGAGATGGAGCCCAGGTTTGGCCAAAACAGTGATACATGGATTGGCACATGGTGGTATACAATTAATACATATTAGTAAAGAGTGCCAGAGCCATCTATCTGACTGAATGACACCTACTACATTCCTACCAACTCGTAGGTATTTATTATACTGCCTTTGAAGTTTTACTATTCTTTTCATGATTAATAACCTATCAATTAAAATCAATCAGCATCCTAGGATTATTACATCCACTTTTAGATTTGACTGATGCACGAATTACTCTTTCAATCAGTATTCCTATGCATAGGAATGAGTCTCTTGTGCTGTCCAGCCATTGGTAGGTGTCAAGACTTAGATTTTTAACCCAGGGCCTATGTTGACAGGTTGGCCTATGGCTTCCCTGATGACCCACCAGCCTTCAAGAATAGAAGTTCAGCTCCACTTTTACAGCCATGTCATTCAGACTCAGGATGGTCACTCTGCCAAGAAAAAAATAACGTAAAACCCCCAGTCCTCTGCAGCTCGCCACTTTCTGTGCTGTCCTACTTTTTTTTTTCTTCATGCAAGTCCTCTTTGCCTAGAATCCCAGGATTTACTAAGGATGAGAGGCTGCAGTCCAGTCTAAGGCAATCAGAGCTGAGGTATATTTGCCATGACCTGAGTTCAAGCTCCATGGTTGTCAAAAAAATAAAATCCCCTGGTTTGGAATTTCTGCCAGTTTTCTTTCCTAGCCTGGGATTTGAACTCAGGATCTTGGTAAACCTGTAGCAATGTGAGGGAAGGTGTAGAGTTTCTACTACTTGAGTTCTAATCCTGTGCCAAGACAAAAACAAAAAACTTAAGTCACTGACCTCAGCTGGGGGTTCAGGAGATAGCTGTGGAGATGGGAGGGAAGGGATGGCAAGGGGAAAACAAAGGAGGAGGCAACAATGCTCAATAGTAAATGTACTCATTACTTTGCTCATGTAACTGTAACCCCTATATACAACATTTTTACAACAAAAAATGTACAAAAAAGGAAACAATTTAGAGCTCGCAGAACCACTTTGCAGGTAAGGGAAGGATGTCTGAATAGATATACAAACTGCTGTTTTTAAAATGTTCAGTATGGAACTGATTAAAATAACTGCTTCCATTTAAAGTAATTAAGTGACAGTCTTGGAATTGGGGCCAGTATTTCTGCCATTGCTGGGATTTGATCTCACCATCCGGGTAACTCTTTTGCATCGTAGGTGAAGGGGAAGCTCACTGTCCTTGAGGAAAAGAAATTCAGGGTAGATTTCCCAGGGCCTGAATTAAGTCCCTATAATGGAAAATAATATTTATGTACATGTGTAATATATGTTACATATTACATGTGTATGTTTAATACATACTATGATTTTTTATTATTGATTTTGTATTTCTGTATTTCTATATTCATTTACTTATTGTTTATTGTATTTATATTATTATTCACATAATATTTATTACATTTTGCACATCTATTATAGAATTATGCACAATAATTTAGGACATTGACTCATTTTTCATTAATACTTTATTATAAAGTGTTGAAACATGATACATAATTAAATGGAGGCATTTGTCACACTCTTCACATGTTTAGAGTCTTTCTCAAATATGAGATTTGACTTGTTTATCTTAACACCTTCCTATAGGAATTTCTTTAGATGATTTATACTCAGAAGACTTTCCTTGAGGATAGGCAAGTTGAGGGATGAAATTGTAAGGGTGGGACTGGGAATGTGGCTTAGTGGTAGAGAGCTCGCTCAACCTGCATGAATGCCAGGGTTTGAATCCTCAGTGCCACATACTCAGAAAAAGCCAGAAGCTGTGGAGTGCTCAAGTGGTAGAGCACTAGCCTTGAGAAAAAGAAGCATGGACACAGTACCCAGGCCCTAAGTTCAAGCCCCAGCCCTGGCAAAAACAATAGGCCAGATGCCAGTGGCTCACACCTGGGACCCTATCTTCTCAGGAGGCTGAGATCCGAAGACCACAGTCCAAAGACAGCCTGGCAAGTAAAGCCTGTTAGACTCTTATCACCAATGAACCACCAAAAGGCCCCATGTGGTGCTGTGGCTCAAGTGGTAGAGTTTTGCCCTGAGATGGAGGGCTCAGGGACAGTGCCCAGGCTTGAGTTTGAGACACACAATGGAAAAATGTGAGGGTTAATCAAAGTACTTTTCCTATTTGCTAATTAGGAGAACATTCTCTGGAAAATTAACTCTGATATACAACCGAATTGGAGTCAGAGCTCAAGGTTAATGTTTACCAGATCCATTTGCCCAGCCTCTCAGACTCTAGCTTTATAACCTTGTGTCCTAGAGTTCTGAAAGGTCCATTGGAGAAAGGCTTAATATGCTCCTCAAGTCCTTTGTCATAAGTAGTTGACTTGTATTGTCAATGTCATTACACTTCTGACCTAGCAAGCCCGAGTAGCCAAGGCCCATCCCCTAGCTCAGGAGGCTTGAATCTGAGGATCACAGGGTGAACCCAGCCAGGTCAGGAAAGTCTATGACACTCTGACTTCCACTTCTGAAAGGGCTGATGTTCAAGAGCTTCCTGGATTTCCCTTGGTGATGAGAAGTTACTTGTACATGAGTTGAACTCAAGGCCTGGGCACTGTCTCTAGCACTCTACTACTGGAGCCACAGCACCAAATATGGCTTTTTCTGTGCATGTGCTACAGAGGAACGAACCCAGGGCTTCTTGCATGTTAGGCACTAATCCACATTCCCAGCCCTCTCATTTTTTCTTTATGGTTGTTTCTACATAAGTTTGCTACCACTTTACATTCCCCAAGTTTATTTTTCTGAATACAAGTTATTTCAAAAACCCTGATCTTCTCTTCCCCTGCCTGATTTGTGACTGTTCCTGCCTTGGCCTAATAATAATAGGAAATAAAGGCTGCTGAGATCTTAAGTGTGTATCATATGAGGACACAGGCCTGGAACTCTGGAAGAGAAAAGCCATGGGCATGAAAAGAAGAGAATGATGCAGTATGTGCAACAAGCCTATCTGAAAAATAAATCTGTACATAAAAGGAGAAGCATTGCATACAATCTGATTCCACTCAGAGAGGTAATATACACACATAAGTAGGTAGGACACTGATACATACACTTGGCCTTCTCTTTTTGAATTTTTTTGGTGGACATCCCAGGGCTTAAACTCGGGGCCCTATGTGTTCCTCAGCTGTTTTGCTCAAGGCTGAGACTCTGCCACTGACACAGCTCTACTTCCAGACATCTGGTCGTTAATTGGACATAAGCGCCTGCCAGGCTTTCTTGCCTCATCTGTCGTGTATCTACTGCTCAGCTTTCTTTCTCAAAGCTGGAGCTCTACCCTCTGGGCCACTGATTCACTTCTGGTTTTCTGGTGGTTTAATGGAAATAAGAGTCTCACAGACTTTCCTCTCGGGCTGGCTTTGAACAGAGATCTACTGAGGAGACTTCAAGTGGCTTTCCTGAGGGATTCACTGAGGATCTGCTACACACAAAACCTTAGTCTAAATCTCGAGAGGTACTAGAGAAAAATGGAAACATGAAGATGCTTCTGTTGTGTTCTAGATACTTAAGGTTGGAGACACAAAACATTCATAAGTATTAGATAATTTTATAGGCCTAAGGAGCCATTCAGACAGTATGAGGATCGCTCCAGCTTTTGGTCCTCTCGTCCTGAGACAGTAAACTCACTGCAGCTCAATGCTAAGTGATTGAACTGGCATGTCCTGTGGACATTTGCTGCCAAAATCATGTCACACTCATTTCTCACTTTTGGCTTCAGACCTGTGACCAGAGGAGAAGATGAGGAGAGAAAATCCTCAGAGAAAGCACCTATAAAGAACATTGGGTAGTTTACTTATATATTCAGAGCATTGGAATGATGCTGTTAAGTAGTCAGATTGTCCAGATTAAAAATGAAGAAGAAAAGAAAGGCAGGTGCCAGTGTCTGCTGACTGTAATCCCAGCTCCTCAGGAGGTTGAGATATAGAGAATCTGAGTTTGAATCCAGCCAGCATAGGAAAGTCCATGACACTGTTATTTCTAAGAGATCACAAAAAACCCAGAAGTGGGGCTGTGGCTCCAGGTTAATGCACTACACTTGAGCAATAGTAACTGAGGGACAACGCCTATGCTCATAGGTCAACTCCAGGACCTACTTCCATGTATTGTGCATGTGTGGATGTATTCCTATATGTGAAGCTCCAGAGTAGATATGATGAAAGGCACCAAGCTAGAAAATTTGTTTTCAAAACAATGATTTCATAACACAGAGACTGCTTTCATGACAGTGCATGTTCCTGGGATCCCCTCACAGTTCCCAGTGCAGCCTGAGGGTTTCTTTGCTTCCCAGGCCTGCTGGAAGAAGTCTCTCTCATTGTCTGAACAGGCAGACAAAAGGCCTCAGTCCTGTACAGCTGTGTAACAAACTGCATCTGGGCCAATTAGTGAGGATGAGTGTGGATGGGCTCTGAAGGTCAGGACAAAAAGGCCTCTTTTTACCCCAAGTTATCTCTCTCCCCAGTGCTCCGTGTTGACAGGCAACCTTCATTTGGGCCACCTCTTGTGGCAGGCCAAGTTCTCAGCACTAATCCTGCCTTTGTGAGACTATATTCTGGTGTTCAGAATCAGTGCTCAATATAATTCAGGAGTCCTTCTGGCAGACAACTAGGGCACTTAACCTCAAGAAATGTTTCATTGAGGCCGATGATGGGCCTATGATGCCTCTGCTAGGTGTCCGGAAGCTTTGGAAATCCAAGCACATGTCTGATCTTATTTCCTGTCATCTAGGACTGCTGAAGCTCATTAGGTTTTGAAACCTTTGACGTCTCCTAGTTGAGCCCTGGGTGGCAAGGTTTTGGGGTTGAATACAGGGCCTGGGTGCTGACCATGAGCTCAGTGCAGGAGCCCAGTGCTTTACCATTTTGTGTCACCACTTTACTTCTGGTGTGTGTGTGTGTGTGTGTGTGTGTGTGCGTGCGTGTGCACACATACACCAGTCCTGGAGATTGAACTCAGGACCTGAGCACTGTACCTAATTTCTCTTGTACAAGAATAGCCCTCTCCCACTTGAGCCACAGAGTCACTTCAGGCTTTTTTCTAGTGATGTGTTCCTGAGAAGTCAAGTCCAGGGTTTCATAGATGCAAAGCACTCTATCCCTAAGGCACATTCCCACCCCTCTACTTCAGGTTTGTTATTCATGTCATATTTTTCTGCCAGTCCTGGGATTTGAACTCAGGTCCTAGGTACATCTACAGCACTGTGCGAGAAGGGGAAGCTCACTGTACTGGTAGACAAGAAAGTCAGGCCTGTTCCCAGGGCCTGAATTCAAGTCCTAGCTCTTGCAAAAATAATATTCGTATGCATTTTAAGTACAGGATTCATATTTACATACACATGTTTACTGCATATTGCAGTTAGTTATTCATTTTATTTTATGTTTTATTTATTTCTTATGTATTTTAGTGAGTATGATTACACACAACCTTTTTTACATCTTATTACATAGGACATAGATTTGCCAATGTACTATACCTGATTCCTGAGACCCAGGACTTTCACCGATAAGGAAGACAAACGGGACATTTGGCTTCTTCCCCCAGGATTACTTAAGTTTTTGGCAGTTCTGTGATTTGAACTCAGGGCCTGGAAAGCCCACTTCATGAATGAGGAGTGGGTCAATGTTAGCACACCAGTCTGATGCAAATGAAGTTGTCTGGCAAATTTGGTCCTAGGAGTGGCCAATATATAAACACATAGATTTGTAAAATGCAGTGTGTGTGTATTTACATATGTATATGAATCTATAAACGTATACAGAGACAGATAGACATTTATGTAGATTCTAGTGTATAACTCTATATAAAGAGTGATGTCTATATCTTACTTTTGTATATTCTATTACTACTAATTATTCCGTCTAAAATTATTCCTCCATTAATTAATCATGGTAGAAGACTTAATAAAGTATTAATTAAATTAATCAATGACCTATATTTAATGCATACAATCTTACATTAGAAAGACTAGTTAATTAGTAATTCAATTAGTACATTTCAAACATTCTATTAGTGTTCCTAGAGATAGGAACCAGTTTCTTAGGACCTTCAGCCATATCTATGTGGCAGTCCCAGGATCGAACTCAGGGCGCAGGTGTCTGGGTTAACCTCAGGCTTCACTGACAGCCCACCAGCCTCAGCCATGCAAAGTCATGTACAATTTTCAAGCCAAATCAGTGAGACCCAGGATGGTCACTGTGCAAAAGAAACAAAGGTAAAACTGTTGTGAAAAACTTTCTGGTTTTCCTCTTCCATTTTGGTTTGTTTGTTTGTTTCTTGGCCAGTGCTGGGAGTTGAAATTGGGTCCTAGGATCCCTGGCTCATCTGTGGGTGTAAAAGCTGCACCCCAGCCTAGGGTAATCAAGGCTGAGGCAGACTTGTGACGACCTGAGTTCAAGCCCTGTGCCTGCCCCCCCTCAAAAAAAATTAAGGTTCTGGCTTGGAATTCGGGACATTTTATATTCCATACCTAGGATTTGAAATCAAGGCCTGGCTAACTCTATTTTGCTGTGGGTAAAGTGGAAGCCCACCCTCCTTGAATAAAAGAAAGTCAAGAGCAGTTCCCAGGGCATGAATTCTAGCCCCAGGACTGGCAAAATAATATTTATATACATTTATAATGTACATCATATATATGTATTTGCGTAGGTATTACATCTTGTACCTAGGAAACAGTATTTTCACAGACAGCAGAACAGGTCAACATTGGCTGCTTAATCCACCTATTGTCTTTTGCACTGCTGAACTCAGGGTCTAGAATGCCCAATTCATCAAGGGATCAATGTAAGTGCAGCAATTTCAAACAAATACATTGCCAGGGAGTTCCCAGGACCTAAGTTTAACCTCCAGAAATGGCCAGTATATAAATAGATAGATGCCTAATTGCTACAAATACATATATATATGCATAGAGAGTGAGAGAGAGATGTATATGTATATTCCAGTATATGTTTAAATATATAATATATTTATAGAATGTTAGATGTCTATATATCATTAATTTACACGTAATATATTACTAATAATTATTAGGTATTAAATTATGCCTTCATTTAATGATGCATCATGGTTTAAGGCACAATTAAGCACTTCCTTGTGCAAAATGAGCTCAGGGAGAATGTCTAAGCTCACAGTTCAAGCCTCAGGATCTTACCAAAAAAAAAAAAAAAAAATAGAGCCAGTAACTCCATGTGTCTGTGTTTGTGTGAATGTATTTCTATCAGTGAACCTCCAGAATGGCTATGAAGAAAGGCACCCAGCTAGGAAATTTGCTTTGAATAGAATGATTTCATAGCACAGAGGGTGCTTTCAAGACAGTGCATGTTCCAGGGCTCCCCTCCCTGTTCCCAGTGTACCCTGAGTGTTTCTCCACACCCCAGGTTGCTGGAGGAAGTCTGCCTCTTTGTTGGAACAAGCAGACAAAAGGCCTCACTCCTGCACAGCTCCATAACAAACAACTCTATCCAGGCAAACTAGTGATTATGAGTGTAGGCAGGCCCTGAAGACCAAGAGAAAAAGGCCTCTTTGTACCCCAAGATATCTCTCTCCCCAATGCTCTGTTTTGACAGGAGGCCTCCATTTGTGCTATCTCCCGGGGCAGGCCAATTTCCCTGCACTTATCCTGTCTTTGTTAGACTGTGTTCCAGTGTTGAAACAAACTGCTACAATTAATTCAAGATTCCTTCTGGCAGACAACAACTAGGGAGCTGAACCTAATGATTCATTATTGGCAACGGTGCCTCCCTAGGTTTTTGGAAGCTTGCTACATCTAAGGCAAGCACTCTACTACTGAGCCACCTTCCCTGCCCTTCTCCTTTTTCTTTTATCAGTCCCGAGATTTGAACTCGGGACCTAGGATCTCAGGATGGGCTGTGGGCCATTGACTGCACCACATCCTAGGGTGATCGAAGCTGAAGCAGAATTTCCACAATCTGAGTTCAAGCCCCGGGCCTGGAAAAGGCCCAAGGCCATGACTTTGAATTTGCTCCATTTTTCTGGCAGGCCTGGGATTTGAACTCAGGTCTGGGTAACTCTGTGACACTGCAGGGGAAGGGAAGCTCACTGGTGTTGAAGACAAGAATTTCAGTTTCCAGGCCTGAATTTAAGCGCCAGCACTGGAAAAATTGATATTCATATATGTGATCTTTTTACATACATGGGCTTACTCCATATGACATTTATTACCCTTATTTATTCATTATTTATTTTATTTAGTATTATTACATATATAACATTTATTTCATTTATTACATCTTATCACATGCATATATTTGCATATGGGTTATACTTCATACTGAGACCCAGGATTTTTACAGAGAAAAAAAAATGTGTCAAAGTAGGCAGGATGACAGATATCAGCCACAGATGCCTAGACTATAACATTTTGTACGGGTGTCCTTGGGTCCCCTTGGTAGGGTGCTAGTCATGAGCCCAACAGGGAAGAGTCAGTGTCTAGGCCCTGAGTTCAAGGTTCATGACCAAGAAAAATAAACCAAAAAAATTGTCTGCAGGAGAAAACTCACTAGAGTTCAGTACATACATCATTTTGGCCCTTACATGGGGACATATCTGAGCCTCAAGGTTCTCATCTGCACAATAATCAGTGGAGCTCTTACAAGGACCAGATGCAAGAATGCACTCAGTACACCATTCCTCATATAAGACTCATGACATAGCTGTATCCCACACGCTGTCATTAGAATTAGGGTGCTTTCATCAGTGTCACCATACTACACAAATTTCACATCAAATGATTTAGAGGGGTGGGTTTTTTGTAGGGAGGGGGCGGTGAGTCAGCCACGGGGATTCCACTGAAAGTTTGGGGGTACTGTCCTAAGATCTTTTGCTCAAGGCAAGAGCTCTACCACTTTGAGCCACAGCTCAGAGTTTTGCAGACTTCCTGTCAGGGCTGGATTTTAAAACTACCAGTGTCTGATCTCAGCTCCCCAGTATCTTGGATGACAGGGCTGAGGAAGCCACAAGCATCCGGTTCCGTGTAGCTGGTTTGCAGCAGTTTACCTCTGGCTACATCAGGTTAGATGGCAGCTCTCAGCACCAGACTCCTAGCTTGCCTTACAATGAGGTATTTGCAGTCCTATTCTTATATCTTTGCAGTCAGAACCTTCTATCGTTTTGTTTTGGTTCCAGTCCTGCATCTTGAGTAAGTGTCTAGACACAGTCCCTAAACTTTTATGCTCAAAGCTAGTACTGGACTGATTGAGTAACAGCATGACTTCTGGATTTTTCTGTGCAAGTGGTAATGAGGAATGGAACCTAGGACTTTGTACATAGTGAGCACTCTATCACTGAGCCACAGGAGTGAAAAGTGTATAAACAGATAAATGTGTAAATTGGTAAATAAAGATAGATAGATAGATAGATATAGATAGATAGATAGATGTATATGTATAAAACAAGAGATGTCTGTATATTATGAAACTGCATATATGATATTAATACCAATTATTGGCAATTAAATTATTCCTTCCTTTTTAAGTATCATGATTGAATACATAATAAAGTATTAATTGAAAATTAGTCAATGTAGAATAATTGTGTATAATTTTAGAATATAATCATATACTAACTACTAATTTAAAGGTTACTTTTATAACATTCCATTTGTATGGATGTATATCAGAATGAATTTCTTAGAACCTCCCACCATTCATTAGTGGCAGTTCCAAGATTCGACCTCCAGGCTAAAGTTGCTGGTTTCAGCTATGGCTTCCCTAATAGCCCACTAAACATTAGCAATGCAGTGTCATGTACACATTCTGGGTCTTGTCATTTAGACCCAGGATGGTCACAATACAACGAAAAAAATACGTAAAACCACCTTCTTGAACTTCTCAGTTTTATCCTTCTCCTTTTTATTTTTATTTTTTGCCACCTCCAAAATTTGAAGTAGGGTCCAATGATCAGCTGTTGCAGAGATGTGAAGACCTGAGTTCAAGCCCTGTGCTAGGCCAAAAAACAAGTAATAATAACAGTAAGACCCTGGCTATGAAATTGCACCATTTTTCTAGCAGGCCTGGGATTTGAACTCAGGGTCTGGGTAACTCTGTGACACTGTGTGTGAAAAGGGAAGCTCACAGTCCTTGAAGACAAGAAATTCATGGGGCTGGGAAGGTGGCTCAGTGGTAGCGTGCTTGCCTTGCATGCATGAGGCTCTTGGTTCAATAACTCAGCACCACATAAGCAGAAAAAGCTGGAAGTGGCACTGTAGCTCAAGTGGTAGAGTGCTCACCTTGAACTGAAGAGCTGAGGGACAGTGCCCAGGCCCAGAGTTAAGGCACCATGACTGGCAAAAAAAAAGAAAAGAAAAGAAAAGAAAAGAAATAAAGAAAAAAGAAATTCAGACCAGTTCCAAGGGCCTGTCTTGAAGCCCCAGAACTTGAAAAAATAATATTCATATATATGATATCTATTTACATACATGGGTTCTACTGCATATGACATTTATTACCCTTATTTATTTAGTATTATTACACATATAACATTTCCTTTATTATATCATATCTCATAGAATATATTTGCATATGGATTATACATCATATTGAGACCCAGGACTTTCACATAGAATGAAAAAAAAGTGTAAAATTGGCTTCTTACTCCACAAATAAATTTTTGGCCATGCTGGAATTTCAACTCAGCCTACAATGCCCAATCCATAAACGGGGTACAGTCTTAGCACACCAGCCTCCGGCAAACTGAGCATCCAGGAAATTCTGAGGACCTGTAATCAAGCCATAGTAGTGCCCGATAGATAGATGTGTAGATTGATATTATACATATATAATATATACATACATATATATCTGCATATATATGTATATATTTATATATACACACACATACAAAGGGAGAATGCGAGGATATTATTAAATTATATATATGTTCTTACCAATTATTAGTTACTAAATTATGACTGCATTTCATGAGGTATCATGGTTGCGTACTTATAAAAGCATTAATTACAAATATAATCAATATCCTTAATCATACCCTGGTGCTAGAATGGAAGATATAAATCCATTAATTTTTGTGTGGCATTCTAAAATAGAATCATGAATTAACTGTAAATTTAATTATTACTTTTATAACATTCCATTAGCATTCACATGAACAGGAATTAGTTCATCAGGATCTCCCTCCATTTGTGGGTGGTAGTCATAGCATTCGAATCCCAGGCCTGGGTAGAGTACTTTGAATGCAAACCATTGGAATGACACCATGAAGATTTCAGATTGTCATGATTTTAAAAAAGAACAACAAGAAGAAAAGAAAGCCAGGTGTCAGTGGCTCCTACCTATAACCCTAACTCCTCCGGAGGCTGAGATGTAGAGAATGCCAATTTGAATTCATCTGAGGCAGGAAAGTCCAAAACAATCTTCTTTCTAAGAGATCATAGGAAGAAAAAAAGCCCATGAGTGGGGCTGTGACTCAAGAGCAGAGTGCTATCCTTGAGCAAAAGGAGCTCAGGGACAGGGCCTAGACTCATAGTACAACCCTGAACCTGCCTCACCCCCCCCCCAAAAAAAAGGAGGCAATAACTCCATGTCTCTCTGTATGGATGGATGATGTATGGATGATGGGCATTCAGCAGGTTGCCCATGTCCATCCGCCCAACCTGGGCAAGACCTCAGAGAGTCCTAAGTCTGAACCAGCCACTTGAACAAAGCATCCTTCTCTGCCATTTAATAAGTGAAGCCCTGCCGGGTTTGCATGGGCTGTGCAACAGGTGACTTATATCCTGGCTGAGATATCCCATTGGGACACCTAGCAGCCAGCCACTGCCTCCAGGGAGACCAGAAGTCATCGGTCAGGTCATCAGAATGGCATCTGTCATGGGTGCAGTGTGGATCTGAGCTGTAAATCAGCATTTCAGACCAAGTTTCTGGGCCAGGAGGGGCAAGGGCTGCAAGATGGCACAGCAGGTAATGCCTACTCACTGGGACTAATTTGTCAGGCACACATTGGGTGGGTGTTGAGTGGGGCTCATGAAAGCCTTGTAGGCTCAGGAATCCACAGCTGGCTGGCTGCTGCTTGTAGCAGTGGCTTTCCCAGGAGTCCCAGGGCTCAGAGCCCTGCTTTCCTCACCATTGCTAAGCGGCCGATGAAGATCTGCAATCATGCACCGAGTATAAATGAGCATCCATCGTGTTCTTCCCTTGGTCCTGTACCCTATGCATGGATGGAGGTGCAGGTGCCATGGAACTTACTGCCATGGCCCACACCACTCAGCCAAAGAAGGAGTTGGGGAGAAATAACTTATGTGTCGAGAGTTCACTATGACTGTGCCTCTAGATTGCCCCCAGTTCTAGCTCAGCTCATCATTACCACCTTCCTCTGTGTGTGTGTGTGTGTTTGTGTGTGTGTGTGTGTGTGTGTGAGTGTGTGTGTGTGTGTGTGTGTGTGTGTGTGTGTGTGTGTGTGTGTGTAGGTGTTCATGCACACATCTTGGTACTAGGGCTTGAACTCAGGACCCGGGCTCTGTCCCTCATTTTTTTCATTCAAGGCTAGCAACTCTACCACTTGAGCCACAGCTTTTCTTGCAGTTTTAGGTGGTTATTGAGAAAGGAGAGTCTCACACACTTTAGAAAAGTGAGCTGGTGATAAGAAATGTACTCATTATCTTGCCCATGGAACTGTAACCCTTCTGTACAGTATTTTCACAATAAAAAAGATCCTACTGATACAAAAAAAAAAAAAAACAAGAAAAGTGAGCTGGGCTGTCTCTGAATGTCAATCCTTAGATCTCAGCCTCCTGAGGAGCTAAGAATAAGAGAGCATGAGCTGTTAACATCTGATCACACTTTCCTTCTTGGCTAAGACAATGTACCTCTCTCCGAGCTTAGCACCATCTACAGCTAACCTTCCTCCCCCTCCCTCTACTCCTCTAGACTTCAGAGGAAACGTACCCTCCCCTGAAGACATAGAAATAGGATACTTGACAGGTTTGAGCTTTATGTTCTCCACACAGTCAAGGGCTGCTGGGAGCTGATGTAGAGATCAGAGATCTAGGCCAGGGCAAGTAGACAGCTGTTAGAACAGAAGACAGTATGAAGAGACATCCTTGCAGCTGGATGCCAGTGCCTCATGCCTATAATCGTAGCTAGTCAAGGCTGACACATGAGGATCAAGCAAGATTCAAAGCTAGCCTGGGGAGACTCTTACCTCCAATGAATGACCAAAAAGCTGGGAAGCAGAGCTACTGTAGTTCAAGTGGTAGAGCACCAACCTTGTGCAAACAAGCTAAAGGATACCACTTAGGCTCTGTGTTCAAGCCCTAGTAAAGACACACACACACACACACACTAACATCCTTAGCAGGTGCCAGTGGCTCATACCAGCAATCCTAACTACTTAAGAGGCTGAGCTCATAAGATGGCAGCTTGAAGCCAGCCCAGACGGAGAAGATCGTGAGAATCTTATCTCCACTAAACTACTAAAAAAAAATGAAATGTGAGCTGTGATTCAAGTGGTAGAGTGTTAGATTTGAGCAAAGGAAGCTCAGTGCCTAGGCCCGGAGTTCCAGCTCTAAGAGTTTTTTTTAAGACAACTTTTGTCCCCCTCCTTCCCTCAGGCCATAAATCCAGATGTTGGTCATCCTAGATCTCACTTCCACTCCTGCCACTTCCACAGAACCACAAGTGGGTGTTACTGGCCAGGTCTGGGTTAAGAAGTGAACGTACACAAGTGGGGGCATACCCAGGTCAAGGCTAATGCCCCAGAACATTGAGGTATTGGCCATGCCAGTCTCTCCTCCCCCAATTCCCTGGCCCTGGAATCTAAAGTCTGTGCCTCTGTATTCTGGGCATCCAGAATTCTCTAGAAGGATTGGAGAGGCCCAGCTGGGGCTGAAAGATAGACTTGCCTGCAATAAAGTATGTTGACATTTCCTAGACACCAATAGATATTTCCAAGCCACCTTGGCCTCACCTCCAATGCAGCCTAGAATCCTCCTTGCTTGGGCGGCCTTCAGTCCACTATCAAGCTGGAGTTGGCCAGAGGCACCGGCAACACCCTTCCCCCACTCCACTGCCAGCATGCTGAGAGAGACATGCAGCCAGAGGTCTAGCTGAGGAAAAGGGCAGGACATCCATGTCTGAGTTCCCCACCTAAAGGCAGGCAAGATTCTATTTCAGCTAGCCCTGCTGACCCAGAATCCCCTGCAGGAGGCCAAAGATTTGGACAGCTGGACTTGGGCTCCAAAGAAAAGCTTGAACTCAGGTCTCTGGCAATATAGGACTCATTGTAGACCCTGATAGGAGGATAAAGACAAAGTCGGTGTGGAGGAGGAGCACCATCCAAGGTCAAAAAGAGGCAGACAGGCACCCAGGAAGGGGACAGAGAAAGATGA
>NW_027203240.1:0-93725 GCF_024711535.1 Dipodomys merriami | reverse complement strand
GATCTCAGTGACAATTTTTTATTTTTGGCTTTGCACAGGGTTTGATCTCAAGTAGTGGCAATTCTGCACTTTCCCTCACACTGCGACACATTTACCAAGACCCTGAGTTCAAATTCAAGGCTAGGAAAGAAAAATGGTAGAAATTCCAAACCAGGGAGCTTTGTTTTTTATTTTAGTTAAATGATTAATTAATTTTTGAATTTATTCTTTATTTTGCCAACATGGGGATTGAACTCAGGTCGTGCAACTCTGCCTCAGCTTCGATCGCTCTAGGCTGGGGTACAACCTTTGGACCTATAGCCGATCTTGGGCTCTTAGGCCCAGAGGGCTTGCACGAAGAAAAAAAAGTAGGATACCACAAAGAGTGGTGAGTTGCAGAGGGCTGGGGGTTTACAGTTTTTTCTTTGCAAGGTGACCATCCTGGGTCTGAATGACACAGCTGCAATTGGACCTGACCAGCCATTGCTGAAGGCTGGTGTGCTATCAGGGAATCCATAGGCTTACCTGTCAACATAGGCCCTGGTTTCAAATCCAGGTCCTGACATCTACCAATGGAAGGATATTACAAGAGACTCATTCCTGTGCATAGGAATACCTATTGAAAGATTACTTCATGCTTCAGTCTAGTCTAAAATTGGATGCAATAATCCTATCATGCAGATTGATCTTAATTAATATTTTATTGAACATGAAAAGAATAATATTACTTCAATGGCAGTATAATAAATGCCTAAGAGTTGGTAGGAACATCATAGTAGGTTTCATTCAATCATAAACAGACAGATCTGGTTCCCCTTTCCAATATGTATTTATTTGTATACCATCATCTCTTTATCCATGTATCACTGTTTTGGCCAAAACTGGGGCTGGATCTCAGCACTTGGGAACCATCTGATAGCTTCATTGGCTAGAGGTTGCTGTGCTCACACTCATCCATTCATGAATTGGGCCTGATAGGTCCTGACTTCAGATCCGAGCACTGCCAAAAATTTAATCTTGGAGTAAGAAGACGAGTGTGACACATGTTTTCCTTTTCTCGGAGAGTCCTGAGTGTCAGGCATGATGGATATCATATCTACAAATCTGGATGCTGTGTGATAGGATGTAAACAATGTAATAAATGGTAGCGGTGTCATCAGAGTCAATAAAATAAATGGTAAATAAATGAATAAAACCAGAAATAAAATGAATAACTACACCAAACACAATATGGACTGAATATCTGCATGGAAGTATAAATCATATGTTTAAAATGGATGTAAAGGGTATGTTTTCCCAGCCTGAAGCTTGAATTCAGGCCTCGGGAACAGGCCTGACTTTCTTGTCTTCAAGCATGGTCAGATTCCCTTCTCTCACAGTGCTGCATATTTACCCAGACCTTGAGTTCAAATTCCAGGCCTTGCAGAAAAAATGGTACAATTGCAAACCAGGGGGCTATTTTTTTTAATGGCTGGATATTGGGGAAGCCATTGTCCTGCACGATAACTTAGGTTGTAAAACCTGGAGAATCAAAAGTTGAGGAGGTGACGCCTCCACAAATTGAGCATCTCAGAGATGGAGAGGTGCCCCAGACCTAGAGGGATGTGGTTCTGCGAACACTCTCAGAGGCTGAGATCCACAGGGGGAAACTCCCGCTGCAGGAGTGGTGACCCCTTTGAAGGTGCCCGGCACACACAGCAGCTCACTGGCAGACAGAGCTGGAGCCACAGGCCTCCCACCCCATGAACTGCCACCAGAGCAGGCGTGGGGATGGGAAGTGGGATATTTGGGCATCCTAGAACAAAATCTGCTTCATCCATGACCTGCATGATGACCTGGACTTCCATAGTCCAGAGGATGAGCACCAGCATTGATGCAGCCAGCTGTTGGCACACATCTGCACTGTCTTGGAGTCCCTCATGGCATGTAAAGAGCAGATGTTCATCCTGGATGAACTGTGTTGGGAGAAAGTCAAGCGCATGTGCTGGCTCTCCCAGGAGAAGTTGGAGAAAAGAGAGCTGGGGGAGCTGCTGTCCCTTCTTTCAGGGGAAGGAGTGGATAGAGGGCTCCAGATGCCAGCACAGGATGAGCCCCCACCACCGCAGGTGCTTCAGATGCCTCAGGCTCTGGGGTGGGCAAAATGAGGGAGGAGCAGAAAGGTTTTGAAAAATTGCAACTTCAAGACAGCTTGGAAACTGCCAGAGGAGAGGTCTTGGTTCACGGCTCTGTAGATGACTCCCCTATGCAGCACATCCTGCAGCAGATGTCCCACATCCAGAGCTGCTTACAGCTGGCAGGCTTGGTCAAGGAGTGCTCGCTTTCTTTTTTCTGTAGACCGATGTGGATTATGACTCTCTATGTGACATAATGATTCTCAAAAGCCACGGCAGCCACCAGAAATAGGTGGCCAGGCAGCCTTCTGTCAGGCCTCCATCTGCCGGGTGATGGGAAGTGTAAACTGCAGGTCAGGTAGGGCAGAGGATGCCGGGAAGCGGCCCAAATTCAAGGGACATCTAATAGCCCATTGGTGGCCAGGGAAGAGACCCATGTTATGCTTATCTCAAACAATAAATTGTTTTCAAAGGGAAGAAAAGCCTCCAACAAAGATTTTTTCTTCCAGTCATGGGGTTTGAACTCAGGGCCTTGCCTCTGTCCCTGAGCTCTTTTTGGTTAAGGCTGGCTCTCTACCAGTTGAGTGTTTTCTGAGGGTTCATCGAAGATAAGAGTCTCACATACTTTCCTGCCCAAGCTGACTTGGCACCATGATCCTCCAGATTTCAGCTTCCTGAGTATCTAGGATGACAGGTATGAGCCTCCAGTGCCCAGCTTGTGATGCCTTTTGAAGGCATCTTGTCGAGTCTGTAAAAAGAGTCCCAAAGGGCCTGGATAGACCATGACCCAAATAAGGAGCTGTGATGGAGGAAAACTGACCTTCTAGCCATTCTGTTCTCCACAATTAAAGACGCCAGATGGTGTTGTGTGCATCAAACACCTAGGCCAACAGCCACCAGGCTTAGTGGGGAATAGGTAGAGAATACCTGAAGATTGCAGTGTAGAAATCTCTGATTTTGCATGCATGTGGTGTGTGTGTGTATGTGTGTGTGTGTGTGTGTGTGTGTGTGTGTGTGTGTGTCTGTGTCTGTGTCTGTGTCTGTGTGTGTCTGTGTCTGTGTCTGTGTCTGTGTGAGAACTCAGGGCCTAGGCTCTATCCCTGAGTTTTCTTGGTAAATCCTAGTGCTCTGCCACTTGAGCCACAGTCCCACTTGCTTTTTGATGGTTAATTGTAGGTAAGAGTCTCAAGGACTTTCCTGTCCAGGGTGGCTTGGAAGCATGATGGGGCCCCAGGTAAACAAGAGTAAACAGAACTCACAGGTACAATCCCTATGGTGGGCAACTCCTGCCCCCTGCTAGCCAGACATGGAACATGAGAGACTGTGCCATCCTCATCTAGAGTTCAATTGGGGGAAGTAACCAGGGCCAAGCTGACTTTTGCTCACCCTGGGTACTGATGCCAGAGCAGGTCTGTTCCACCCTAGGCCAAGAGAGCTCCAGGAGGCCCGGCTCCAAGGGCACAAGGAAGGGAGAGGTCAGCTCCTGGCCAAGTTAAGAGCCTTTGCCCACAGACACCCCAACTCGGCCTTCCTGATCACCATAAGACCTGTCAAAGAACAACCCCCCAAAAACAAAATTGGAGCTGTGGGTCAAAGTGCTAGAGCTCTAGCATTGAACCAAAGAGCTCAGGGACAGGGACCCCAAGCTTTGAGTTCAAGACCCCCAGCTAACCCTCCCCCATAAAACACAGGTTGGCTAAAGTAAACTTGTAGGATTTGTAAAGTGTTTCTGAAGAATGGTGATTAAAAAAAAAAAGAAAACACCCTAATTCTAATGACAGCTGAACTTGTGACCTACAGCTATGTGCTGAGTTGTTCACAGGGTGCTGTTTGCTGAGGCTTTCCCACATGGAATTTTGTGCTGAGTCCTTAAAAAGGTGCTGTTTTCTGAGTCATCCCAAAGGGTGCTATGTGCTGAGTCCCTGAGAAGAGTGGGCCATGCTGGGCTTTTCAAAATGTGCTGTGTGCTGAGTCCATTACACAACATTCTATATGCTGAGTCCTTCAAAAGTTACAGTGTGCCAATTCACTCCAAAGGGTGCTGTTATGTGCTGAGCCCTTGAGAAGTGAGGGAGGAGGTGAATTTTTCAAGTGCTTTGTGCCAAGACCTTAAAATAGAGTGCTCTGTACTGTCTCTGGGCTTAGTCCTTCGACAATGTGGTATGTACTGAGTCCTTCCACACTGTAGTAATGTGCTGAGTCTTTCAAAATTGTGGTATCTGCTAAGTTTTTGAAGGGTGCTGTAAAGCACAGAGTGCTTTACACAGGGTGCAATGTACTCAGTCCTTTAAAGGGAGCTGTGTGTGTCTTAACACAGGATGCTATGTACTAAGTCCCTGGGAAAGAGTGCTTTGTGCTTGAGTTTTTCATAGCATGCCATGTGCTGATCCTTTACACTATTGGCTATGGACTCCCTCATTCAAAGGGTGCTGTGTGCTGAGTCCTATACACACGGTACTATATGCTGAGTCATTAAAAGGGAGCTGTGTGCTGAGTCCTATACACAGGTGCTTTGTGCTGTTTTTAGAAGTGTGCTGTGTGCTGAGTCATCTCAAAGGGTGCTATGTTCTGAGTCCTGGAGAGGCAGTTATCCCCAACAATCACACACACACACACACACACACACACACACACACACACACACACACACACACACACACACACACACACACACACACACAGGGTCACTGTACACCTGCTTGGTGTGTAGAGTGGAGGGGGAAGGAGGAGAGTCTCCTCCAGTGGTGGATCTGAGGGGAGATTCGATCCCCCGGGCAGGTACTGGGGTTAGGGTGGAGTAATGATCTGAGATGAGGCTACAATCGCGTGGACTGGAAGCCCTAGGGCCCAGTCAGGGCTGGGCATGCAGCAGGGGTGGGGGACCGGGCCAAGGGGAAGGGGGCGGTGCCAAGGGGAAGAGGGGTAGGACCCAGAGCACACTGTGTTCACAGCGGGGGATGGTGCACCCCATGGGGGCAAGGCAGCCCAGGAGAGGAGTGGGGGCAGAGAAAGAGAGCAGATCAAAGAGTGAGCACACACACAAGGTCAAGCAGCTTTATCAGCTGGCAACCTCCAAAATCTTAGCGAGGTCCTGGAGGGGAGCACAGAGCATGTAGAGCTCGTGCAGCAGGCACATTGCCACAGGCAGCCACTCGTAGGTGTGGTGGCCATGGTAGACCTGAGTCTGAGGTCCCTGCACAGGGAGCACGGCAGTGGAGGTGGCTGAGGCTGGCACAGTGTTGGATAATGAGGAGGTGCAGAGGCCATGTGCAGCCTCGACATGTCCCCGCAGATGCGAGCCTGCCTACTACCTGCAGCATCGCGTTTCAAATATGATGTTTTCAGCTCGGACCCACGGTAACTCTTGAAGTCTCCCAGCAGAGATGGCACACCCCTGGCCTGCTTGCAGCCCCCACCAGGTCCTCGGACTGCTGCCTACAGCTTCTCCCAGTAGTACACATGAGTGGCTGCCCCAAGGGCCTGCGCCCTGGGAACCTTCCTGCCAAACGCCCCAATCCTGCTGACACGGACCCACCCCTCCTGCCTCCCCTCTCCTGTCCTGCTATTGCGTGCCCCATGCCCCACAGTCTGTCATGTCCCTGCTACAAATGTGCCCCAGGGTTGGAGGGTGGGAGTGGGTGTTGGCCCGGGGATCCCACCCACATCCCTAGTAACCCGTGTACCAGGAAATGGGGAGATGCAGGAATGGGTGAGGAGGGGTCAACACAGAGCTCCTGGCCTGGAGCAGTGAGAGCCACACAGCCGTGCATCTGCACCCTTCCTCTCCCTGGTGGGAACCTGGTGGCTTTAGTCAGAGTGGGGAGCAGCACCTCCAAACCTGCCTTCTTGGGTCTTTTCCTCTTTGATGAGGGTGATGGGTGTTGGACGCAAAAGATAGGCCCTCCTTGCTGTGTGAGCCCTTGTCTTCTGTGCTCAGTCACCCTTTCACCTGAGGAGGGTCCCAGAAAAGCCCACTAGTTATGTGAGGGCACTTGGAGTCAGATAGAAGGTGAATATCTGGGAAGAACACACCCCCTCCGACACACATATACCTGACCTGTCCCCCCATATTAGCTGTCAACAGTTCTCACAGGTTGATCACATTTCCCAGCTCTCCCAGCATCTGCTGGCTCACAGTCGATCTGTTCTCCTAGTCCTTCACAAGAATCCACCAAGTCACCAAGGAGCATCTAGGGTGGAAGTAGGGAGTCTGTCCATGTATGTAGCCTTTAGGACCCCATGCATTTCCCAACACTGCCCCCACCCCATGTCAGACACCCCTCTGGGTCACTGTGACCCCCTTGCTTTTTTTCAGTCCTGGGTCTGAGGAGCCACCTATCTCAGGACACCTTCACACAGCGTGCTGGCCTGAGATTTTGGTGAATGGGGAGTAAATGCTGGTTGTTCCCAAGAGAAAGGGTCTGGCCCTTGAGAAAGGGAGAGGCAGAGTGGTTCTGCGTTATTAGAGTGGTGCTCCTTTGGGTGGGAGCCACTAGTTTGACAAGGGAATCCCTGTACTCCAGCTTGTACCTTGTCCCAGAGGAGGAACCAACAAACTCAGGAGAGACACTGCTGAGTCTATTTGTGTGTGCGTTTGTGTGTGTGTGTGTGTGTGTGTGTGTGTGTGTGTGTGTGTGTGTGTGTGTGTATGCATGAGAGAGAGAGGGATGGAGGGAGAGAGAGAGCGATAGAGAGGGAGGGAGAGCGAGCGAGCGAGAGAGAGAGAGAGAGAGAGAGAGAGAGAGAGAGAGAGAGAGAGAGAGAGAGAGAGAGAGAGAGAGAGAGAGAGAGAGAGAGACAGAGAGGGAGAGAGACAGAGGGAGAGAGGGAGAGAGGGAGAGAAGGAGAGAGAGATCATCTTTCTCCTTATACCTGCTTGTCTGTGCTCAGGTGAGTGATCAGTTGGCAAATTGCAGGTGCTACATGGAGGAGTTTTCTGTCACAGGTATGGATTTATGTGTGTGTTTTTGTGTGTGTGTGTGTGTGTGTGTGTGTTCAGAGAGCAGGGAGAACAATGAAAACATATTTAAGTCATTGTGTCTAAAAAGAGCAAAAGCGTTTTATGTGTATGTGTGTGTGTGTGTCTGTATTGGTTCTTCGTTTTTCATCAATGCCAAGTATGAGTCCAGCCATAATTTGTTTCCTCCTTCCCTGTTTCATGGCTCCTTTGGGGAAATTTTCAGTAGACGTTCCTTTCCTCCTACCTCTTCACCTTTTCCTATAGGCTACAGTAGCTGCTGGGCCTGTGTGGGTCTCCCCTAGGAGGCCTGTGTGAATTGCAGACCAGAGTGGAAACCTGTCCTTCTGTCTTCAGCCAGAAGGCCAAGAGGCAAGTGTGAATGCAGCCGTACTCTTCTAGCCAGACAGTCTGCTCTTGTGTGTATAGTTGGAGCTAATTCAAGGGTTAGGAATGTGTCTGCCAAACATAATCAAGGAACTAGATGCGGGGAGAGTAGGGCAGGGGCTGTGAGGCAGGGAGTGGCGAATGATGTGACATGGCACATGGTTCACTACAACCGAGGATGAGAAGGCAACCTTACCCAGGGTATTGACTGTGTCCGTGGGCATCTGGGAAGGATGTTTCGGGCCCCCACTGGTGACATGTATTCCCTCCCGAGGCATTGTACCAGTGGTAAATCATCCCTTGGGTCCTGCAGACTCCAATCTATTTCCATCCTGGGCAGTTTCCAGCTGGGCAGTGGTAGGCAAGTGCATTCCCCTTGCGGAGCCCGCTCGGTATCAGGCTGTAGAAGTTAGCTAGGGCTCTCTGAATGCCAGTTTCTGTAACCTGCTGTAGGCTGTCTGGAAGGAAAAGGGGACTGCTGACTTTGGAACCCTTCTATTGGGACAAATTAAATACCATGTTTTCCAGGGTTTTATCTTGAAGCTGGAAATTTCCACTAACACCTGGGATTATGGGTCAAATTAGATGGACCATTTCATCCACCAAACAATGATGTTCAAAGCAGCACAGGTAGAGTTCCCTAGCCAGATGGTCTCCTGCTATGAGCTTCATGTCTTGACTGCCTTTCTCTGACAGCTGTTGATTCTATTCCTGCTCTCTCTAGGGTGACCAGCACAGTCGAAGACTTCTTAGGGAGCAGAGATTGCGACTTCACCATCCCCAGCCAGCCAGCTGTGAGCAGCGATGATTCCCAGAACCTGCACTGGATTCTTGGAGATTCAGAAACCCAGGATGCTTCGAGGTTCCTTTCTCTGCAACATGAATCTTGGGGGCTGGATATGGTAGACCATCCTGGCTGGCCCCAGGGGGAGAAGAGGAGGCCACTTCAGCCAGGCCTTCAGCTCAAGGCAACCTCGTTCACACCTGTGTGGGGAATTGAGTTCCACAGAGATGGTCAGCCGCTGGACAGAGTTCTTTGAGAAGATAGGCATCCCAGAGGCCCCAGAATCCAGCGAGTACATTGTGGCTCATTTCTCGGAGCCAAAACAGTTAAGTGCAGTGGCACCAGGAGGGCGGGAAGAGGGAGGTCAGAGAACTGTGGGAGATCTAGATCAGGCTTCCCCCCACCAGGATTCTTACCTGTCTCAGATGGGACTTTTCTGTAGTATTGTTGTAGGAAGATGCTCACAGTTACAGTGTGAGCCAGGCTCCCGGGACTTCATAGACAATGAAAGATTCCAGTGCTGGTTCCACAGCACATGAAGAAATCTTGAGTTTGAGCTGGATGCCGATGCTTCACACCTGTCATCCTAGCTACTAAGAGGCTGAGATGGGAGGATAGAGGCTTAAGGCCGGGTCAGGAAAGCCTGTAAGATTCTTATCTCCAACTAACTAACAAAAAGGAAACAGCAGAAGTGCATGTGTGGCTGAAGCTGTAGCCTGTTGGCCTTGAGGAAAAGGCTCAGGGACATCACCCAGGTTCTGAGTTCAAGGCCCAGGAGTGAGAGAAAGAAAGGAAAAAGACAGAGGAGGGAATTACAGAGATAGAAAAGGAAGAAAGGAAGGAAGAAGGAAGAATATGCAAGCCTTGGTGTGGAGTCCCTGGATCAAAGGAGCCAACCATTCACAATCTCTGTGGGGACAGTTTCAGAGCATAAAGGCAGTATGTAGGACCAAGCCACTGACCCCTCAGCAACCTCATGACATCCAGGAGCCTTCTGGTCCCCGACTGCAGAGAGAAGCAGCCTCAGGTAGACCCTTGGGCTCAGGGAGGGTCACCAGGTTTCAATTATCTCTGGCCTCAAGGAGTTTATTTTCTGGTCAGATAAGAAGGAAATGTCTAAGGGCTATGGAGGTGTTGGGGTGATGGAGTGTAAAGAGGGGGGAGCAAGGGATAAAAAGGAAGATGAAGAGGGAGGATGATCCCAGGTCAGGTGTGTAAGGACCTCGCCTGTCAACCTAGACCATCACTGATAGAGCTTTTGACTCAGGCACATTGCTATTAAAGGTCCTGGTGCCTGTTGACCACCTGGCTATCATACACCGCAGGATGCCTGTGAAGTACGACTTTGGGAACTGGGATTTCCAGGTTCAATCTGAAGATCACATCCCCGGTGCTCATTTCTCGACCAGAGACAGAGGTAAGCATGCCACTGTCACAGGACAGACAGGCAATGAAGGCAGGAGTCGGGATGGGTGGTACCCCAAGACTTACTCGAGTGGGCGTTAGGACCCTGTGATTGCCATTCTCAGAGGCATAGATGGGTGTCTTTCCTGGCTCAGCCTTTAGTCTATATGGCAGATCTGGGACTCAGAGAGGGACACTGAAGTTGGGGAAGGGTTGGGCAGAGGCTGGTGGGAAAACTAGAGGCACTAGGCTCTGAGCAGGGTTGTTTCTTTGAGGATACTCACCACCTAGGAGCATTCCTGGGATGGATGAGCCCTTTTCTGCTTCTCGAGAGAGAGGGACCCTTGGCCCAGAAATCTTTTCGTTCCCACATCTTGTGGTTGGATAACTAGAACTCATCTCACTGCCCAGTATTGAGGCAGTACAGCGAGAGATCCTGAGTCTTTGATAAGGTCAGGGGATCCTCAGTATGAGCTTGTACTTGAATGTGCTAACTAGGTGCATGGTCAATCCCATCTAAGACTGTCATGATGTAGGACATAGAATCTAAAGAATCAGAGCATGATGGGGACTGTTCTGGGAGTCCTGAGTATTATGTGTTAACTTCAAGCTCCCATGTGTCGACCAGCTTCTCTTTCTTGGGTGGGTCTTTGCTAGAAAAACCATGAAACTAGGGACTGGGTCCTATCCTTTGTCTTTGATGCTGAAAGCAAGCACACTACCATTTGAACCACAGCTCCACTTCCAACTTTTTTATGTGTTTAATTGGAGATAAATAGTTATGGTCTTTGCTGCCAAGGGTGGCATGCAACTACAGTCCTCTGATCTCAGTCTCCTGAAGGGATAGAATGACAAGCATGGAAAAGTATGTTTCGCTGGATGCCAGTAGCTCATGGCTGTCATCTTAGGTACTCAGGAGCTGAGATATGAGGACCATGGGTCAAAGCCAGCCTGGTCTGGAAAGACCCTGAGACTCTTGTCATCAAGGAACTGCCAGAAAACCGGAAGTGGTGCTGTGGCTCAAGTAGTTGAGTTCTCGCTTTGAGCTGAAGAGATCAGGGACAGCACCTAGGCCCAGAGTTCAAGCCCCACAACAGCAAAAAAGGAAGAAAGTAAGACATCTTTGTCTTCAAAGGATGGGGAATGGGGGGGTGGAAGCAAGCATATGTCGTGGTTGGGAGAACAGTTGCTGGCCTCAATCTACAGACATTTCTAAGAATTCCCCAAGTTTGCCCCAGTTTGAAGCCACAGCTTCAGGAGGATGTGGCCTGTGGCAGGCAGGGATTGAGAGAATGGGTGCAGGGGTGGGATTTTTGTGTCTGTATTGTCTCCATTGAAGGATGGATTTGGATGCTGGGTGTTAGAGTCTGAAGTGAAGGTTTGCAAGAAGTTTGTGGCCTGATGAATTGGGTTTCTTCAGGTATATGAAGGTGGCTGAAGCTGGCTGCCACTGGTGTTCACAACTGTCATCCTAGCTAATCATAAAGCTATAAAGACCACGGTACAAAGCCAACTTGGGCAGGAAAGTCTGTGAGACTCTATGTCTAATGGACCACCAGAGAATAGGAAGTAGTGCTGTGGCTCAATTGGGGAGTGATCATCTTCAGCTGAAGAGCTGAGGGACAGTACCCTGGCCTAGAGTTCAAACCCCATGACCAACAACAAAATAAGAGGTGACTAAATTTTCTGTATAGCAGTGTGTATGGTAGGAAATTCCATGCTGGGTTATGAGACATTTCAGATATGTGAGGGGCTCATTGTTGTGTCTACAGTGGGTCTGAGGTCGGTAGTGCCACCTTCTTGGGGATGGGAAGAGACCCTAATGGAGGGAGTTCATGGTTCTGTTCTCAGGGACTGCTGAAGCCTTGGGCTACACATGTGTGTGTGTGTGTGTGTGTGTGTGTGTGTGTGTGTGTGTGTGTGTGTGTGTGTCTGTCTGTCTGTCTGTCTATCTGTCTATCTGTCTGTCTGTCTGTGTCTGCGTCTGTGTGTGTTTGGAGATAGAAAAACTGGGCCTTGAACTCAGGGCCTAGGTGCTGTTCCTGAGCTTTTGTGCTCAAAGCTAGTGCTCTGACACTTGAGCCATAGCTCCACCTCTGGCTATTTGGTGGTTCACTGTAGATAAGAGCCTCACAGACTTTCCTGAATCAGCTGGCTTTAAACAGTGATCCTCAGGTGTCAGCCTCCTAGGATGACGGACATGAGCCACCAGTGCTGGTTGTGTGTGTGTGTGTGTGTGTGTGTGTGTGTGTGTGTGTGTGTGTGTGTGTGTGTGTGTGTAGAAGTGGGTTGTAACAAGGAGCACCTGAGCCTTTGGTAACTTTTAACTGCTGTCTTTGAGGGTGAATGGGCTATATGGCTCAGGTCTGGGGGCCTGGAAGGGTGAGACGCTTGAAGGGGACTCAGGACGGCTAAATTATAAGATGAAGGGATTTGTGTGCCCTGGAACTGTTCACTCCCTTGGGCCTGGTTGGTGACAGGGGGAGATTGGGAGGACCTGGGGGTGGGGCCCACAGGGCGTGACTCCTCAGCGGGACAGGGAACATGGCCAGCACTTAGTATGGAGCATATTGGCATGGGTCAGACTTTGGGTCTTCTCATCATGACATCTGATGGGAGAGGCCAACCTTATTTTAAATATTGACCTATGATCTTCAGATCTCAGGCTCCTGAGTATCTAGGATTATACACATGAATCTCTGGCACTGGGCCTCTGATTCTTTTCAGTATATTAGTGTTTGAACTCAAGGCCTTAGGTTTTCCAGGCAGGTCTTCTACCATGGGAGCCAAGTCTTTCTGTCTTGGTCATATCTGAAATAGGGACTCAATATATGCTCAGGATGGGCTGGATTTCGGTCCTCCTGTGACAAGAATTGGCCACCATGCCTGGTCCTCTGTAGTTGGGATGCTAGACATGTAGTGCCATGCTCAGTCATCAGTTTAGATGGATTGTCCCAAACTCTTAATCCATGGCAGCTGATTCTTGAC
Source organism: Dipodomys merriami (assembly GCF_024711535.1). Lineage (NCBI taxonomy): Eukaryota > Metazoa > Chordata > Mammalia > Rodentia > Heteromyidae > Dipodomys > Dipodomys merriami. The sequence goes on along the minus strand of NW_027203240.1, from coordinate 81,115 downwards.
CACAGTTGAAGCTTTGCATTGGGCCTCAACCATGTGACCTCAGTCTCCTCACAGGACAGTTGTGAGGAAAGAAGGGATCAATACAGGGGGATCTGTGGGGCAGGGCCAGGCATAGAGGGAGCGGTCATCAGATATGGTTCTTGGCAATTATGTGAGCCTATTATTTATGGGGCCTATTATTTATCATGCTGCAGGTATGCTATTATGAAACAAAACATGGCTTTCTTTCATCCTTACCCTATCCAATGAGGAAGGGGATCCTTCACTGTTCAGTTTTGTAGCTGGAGAAAATGAGGCACAGAGAAACCAGGTGACGTACTCATTACCCCCAGCTGAAAGGAAGCTTGGCCTGACTTCTCTGCCATGCTCCCTAGGACAAAGAGTGCTATTTAATCCACTTCTTGGGGTGGGAATTTCAATTATTGTCAGTTGTGGGGCTTGAACTCTGGACCTGGGTGCTGTCTCCAAGCTCCTCAGATAAAGGTTAGCTCTCTACCACTTGAGCCACAGCACCACTTCCGGTTTTCTGGTGGTTCTTTGGAGATAAGTGTCTCACAGACATTCTTGCCTGGGCTGGGTATAAACGATGATCCTCATATCTCAGCCTCCTGTGTAGTTACCATTATAGGCCTGTGCTACTGGCACCCAGCTTATGTGTAATTCTGACTTTCTCTCTCTCTCACTCTCTCACAGGAACTGGTTGAATGGGTGTTGGAGGAGGTGACCCAGGGTCCTATGTGGCTGGGACTCAAGGTGTCCCTTTCATTCATGAGGTGGGCTGTGGTTCAGGAACTGTCTTGCTCAGCCTGTTGAACTTGCTCCTTGAGGTAAGCCACTCTGTGCCCTGGATAGACTGCTATGGTTATTCCTTGTCAGTCTGTCTGGTGAGTTCTTCCCCACTACCCTCTGCTAAGACAGTTAAAGGAAAGTGGATGAGGAAGTGTTGCATTGTCCAACCAGACAGCACGATCCCGGGCCTCTGATCCTCATCTCCACCTATCTGGCCAGACCCTGATTATAACAAAATGAATTCACTCTATGTCTACTTTGCTTTGCTTAGGTATGTTGTTATGGGGAGGGGGTCAGTGAGCAGAGGAAAGATCTGAGAACTAACATCTCCTGGGGTACATTTGTTCTTGTGACAGAGCCAAGTCATTGCTGTGGATAAGGAAGAAGCCACCATCAGACTGACCCGGAACAGTGCTCAAAGGTAGGTAGGCTGTTGAAGTAGCAAACCCACCCATGTCTGCTTCCCACTCACAAGGGGGGTGCAGTGAAGGTGGCCCAGCACTGGCTCTAGGGGATTATACATGGATGGTGGTGGTCAGGTGCCAGTGGCTCTTACCCGTCATCCTGTCTATTCGGAAAGTTGAAGTCTGATGGTCATGACTAAGAGCCAGCCTAGGCAGGAGAGCCTGAGAGATTCTAATCTCCCATAAACCACCTCTCCCCCTACAAAAAAGCCAGATGTGGTGATGTCGCTAATGTGTTAGAGCCTCAGCCTTGAATAAAAGAAGCTCAGTGCCTGAATCCAAGACCTAGGACTCAAAAACATAAAATAAATGAATCTTACTTCCAAAAAGGATGGATTCAGTCCTCTCTCTGGTACTTGTAGCCAAAGGTAAGGGTCTTCCCTTGATGTTCCTCTAAACCTCTCTTTCTCTCTATTATCTCTCCCGGCTTCAGTTGCAGGATAGAATTCAGATAATCACACTTGGTGTGACCTCATGTACCCTCTTCTACCCGCCTTCCTTAGGGTGTAGATCCTGGATGTACTCACCACTGGGAGAATGAAGCACCAGAGAGATGATGGTAGGTATCCCCGAAATTCATACTCAAACACACACACACTCACCTAGCCAACTCAGACTAGTCTTTTCCAAAGACATTTTATCTCCTTGGATTAACTGACCTAGGAGAGGAACTTGATCCCCACTAAATGACTATTTTAACTAGGGCTTGCTAGTTGACATGAGATAAACAAAAGCTCAAAAGAAAGGCCCTGGTGCCTGTCACCTCTGGCTCAGGATCACACTTGACAACGTGGCTACTCGAGAGGCAGAGATCTGAGGATCAAAAAGTGAAGCCATCCCTAAGCTGAAAAGTCAGTGACTCCACTCTCCATGAAACCACCAAATAGCCAGAAGTAGATCTGTGGCTCAAGTGGTAGAGTACCAGCCTTGAGCAGGAAAACTGAGAGGCAGCTCCCAGACCCTCAGTTCAAGCCCACACAAATAAATGGCCCCATTTGTTGCCCCCAAACTGCCTGGGCCTCGAGTGCCTTGTCATGGAGTTAAATACAGCACAGGTCCTTGGGTAATTTATCAGAGCCTTCAGAAAGAAATTGGGTGGTGGAAGCCAGGCCTTCCCTTTTGTGCGCTCACAACCCACATCAACTGAAAGGCAGAGAATGACAAGACCTGCAGCTTGCAGAGTGGAAGTAATCCTCCTCTGCCAGGGTTTTTGGAGTGGGCTTCTTAGAGACAGCACTTGAAAGTGGGTATTGCTTAAGAAGGAGGATCTGACAGGAAGCACAGAGAGCAAAGATGCGGTAGATAAAGGACAACATAAAAGAATGTGTTCATTTCCAGCCAGGGCTGATGGTGAGAAACTCAGTAAATATGTGCAAGACTGTGCCAAGGCAGGCCCAAGGTGTCACAGAAGAACAGCTATCCAAGGTTGGGAATGTGTCTTAGCAGTAGTGGATTCGAGTGGCACTCAGGAAACCCTGGTTTTGATTCCTAAATCCCGCATACACAGAAAAAGCCAGATGTCTCACCTTGGCTCAGGTGGAAGAGCGCTCACCTCGAGCAAAAGTAACTTGGGGACAGCGCCTGGGCCAAGAGGTCAAACCCCATCACTCCACGGGACCTGGTTGACAGGTGGATGGCTATGCCCTGTATCTCTTAGTTGATCAATCCATGCATTGTGTCTCTTTCTTTGACAGCGTGGATCTGGACACTCCTTCTGTCCTGAGCATTCCTGGACCCACTTATCAGCAACCCTCTTGACATTTTCCATGGGGAAATGGAGCAGCTGGCCCCAGAAATTCTCAGGTAATGGTTGGGTGGGGTGGGGGGATACTGGGCAGGCTAAAGAAGTCCTAGTAGGTCTGATCTGCCCCGGAAGACCAGGCCGTCCAGAGGAGGCGGATGGGAGCTTAGAGAGGGGGGGTAGTGATGTGAAGGGGGCCCTTTAATACCCATGGCCCTACCCAGATTCCGAGCCTCCATTTGCCATGCCTGAGGGAGGAGTGTCTAGGTGGTAGTGTTTAGAGGAGAACGAATTGGAAATTCTAAGGAATGAGAAACCATAAGTCCCGCGCTGGTGGCTCACACCTGTCATCCTGGCTACTTGGGAGGCTGAGATCCAGAGGATCTTGTTTCCCAGCCCAGGCAGGAAAGTCCTATGAGAGTTTCATCTCCAATCTCCAACCAGAAGTGGCACCATGGCTCAAGTGGTAGAGCACTGGCCTTGAGCAAAAATTATCATCAGGGACAGTACCTAAGCCCTGATTTCAAGCCCCTCAACCAAAAAAAAAAAAAAAACAAAAATCAAAAAAAGAACGCACCCCTTGCTTGCAAGAGATGGTGAAGGAATGCGGTTGCTGTGGTTGGGAGAACAGGTGCTGGCCTCAGTGTACAGACATTTCTAAGAACTTCCCAGGTTTGCCCCAGTGTGAAGCCACAGCAGGGTGTTCATTGCCTTACCAAGAACTCCAGAGGTTGTGTCCTATCTTAGGCAATGAGTGGGCGAATGAGAGCAGGGGTGGGAGGGTAGAGTCAATTTTATTCTCTCCATCCAAGGAGGAATAATTTTGCATGCTGGTGTCAAAGTCTGAAGTGAAGGGTTGCATGTACTTTGTGGCCTGACAAATTGGGTTTCTCCTGGGTCTAAGAAGGTGGCTGAAGCCAGGCGCTGCCCATGGCTCACAAATTTCATCCTCACTACTCAGGATCCTGAGATCTGAGGATCACAGTTCAAAGCCAGCTTGGGCATGAAAGTCTGGGTGACTTTATCTCTAGTGAACCACCAGAAAACCAGAAGTGACGCTATGGCTCCAGTGGTAGAGTGCACACCTTCAGCTGAAGAGCTGAGAGAATACACACAGGCACAACGTTCAAACCACATGACCAACAACCAAAAATAAGGTGGCTGACTTTTCTTCATAGCAGTGTGTACAGTAGGAAGTGCCATGTTGATTTATGTGCCATTACAGATGTATGAGAAACTCTGAATTTTGTCTACATTTGGTATGAGGTCTATAGAGCCATCTTTCGGGGTTAGGATGTTCAGGTGATCTGGGACTGCTGAGGCCTTGTGTTACCTGTGTGTGTGTGTGTGTGTGTGCGTGCGTGTGTGTGTGTGTGTTTTCCTCATCTTTCTCTGTCCACTTCCAGGGTGCCTGTTCCACTCTTCCTAAACTCGGATGGTACTCCTCCTCAATAGCAACCTTGCATTTAACCCCCTATAAGGGTTGACAATGAGTCCTAAATTGCCAGAGACCTGCATATACCAGCTTATCTTTGGGGCCCAAGTCCGGCTGTCCATATCTTTGGCCGCCTCCAGGGGATTCTGGATCTGCAGGGCCAGCTGGCATATGTTCTCCCCTGCCTCTGGGTTGGCAGAGTCAGTCATACGTTGTCATGTCCTTTTCCTCTGGCTGCATGTCCTACTCCCAGCAGGCTGGTAGTGGAGTGGGGAAAGGGTGGTTTCCAGTGGCTTTGGCCAGATCGAGCTTGATAGCTAACTGAAGGCTGCCCAAGCAAGGATGATCTGGGAGGTGAAGCAAAGGTGGCGTAGAAGTGTTGGTCAATATCAAGGAAAAGTCAACGTACCTTAACACAGGCAAGTCTATCTTCTGGGCCCAGCTGGGCCTCTCAGGTCTTTCTAGACAATTCCGGATCCCCAGAATACAGAGGCACAGACTTTAGATTCCAGGACCAGGGAACTGCGGGATAAGGGACTGGTATGTACCAGTACCTCAGTGTTATGGTGCATTAGCCGTGACCTGGATATGCCCCACTTGTGTAAGTTCACTTCTTAATCCAGTGCTGGCCACACACCAGCTACTTGTGCTGTGGAAGTGGCAGGATCAGAAATGAGATCTAGGCTGACCAAAATCTGGATTTATGGCCTGATTGGGGTAGGGGGGTGGTCTTCTTAGAGCTGGAACTCAGAGCTTGGCACTGTGTGCCAAGCTTCCTTTGCTCAAAACTAACACTCTAGCACTTGAACCACAGCTCACCTTTCATCATTTTTACTAGTTTAGTAGACATACAAGTCTCACAAACTTTCCTGCCTGGGCTAGCTTCAAGTTGCCACCCTAAGAGCTCAGCCTGTTGAGTAGCTAGGTTTGCTGGTATGAGCCACGGGCACCTGCTAAGGTTGTTTGTGTGTGTGTTTGTGTGTTTGTGTGTGTGTTTGTGTGTGTGTGTGTGTGTGTGTGTGTGTGTGTGTGTGTGTGTTTCCCGGGGCTTGAAATCAAAGCCTAAGTGCTATCCTTTAGCTTGTTTGCACAAGGTTGGTGCGGTACCACTTAAACTAGAGTAGCTCCACTTCCCATCTTTTTGGTGATTTATTGGAGATAAGAGTCTGCCCAGGCTAGCTTTTAATCTTGATTGATCCTCCGGTTTCAGCCTTGAGTAGCCAGGATTATAGCCACTGGCATCCAGCTGCAAGGATGCCTTTTCATACTCTCTTCTATTCTAACAGCTGTCTACTTGCCCTAGCCTAGATCTCTGACCTCCACAACAGCTCTCAGCAGCCCCTGATAGTGTGGAGAAAACATTTATTTGTCCTCAGGGAAGGAGGTTATGTTTCGTCTGAAGCCTGGGTAGGCTGTAGATGGGTCCTCAGCTGGGAGAGAGGTAGTCTCTTTTATCCAAGAAGGGTTAGTGTGGCCTAAAGCTAATAGCTCATTTCTCATATTACTAGCTGTTCAGGAGTCTGAAATATGAAGATTGTCATTAAGAGGAAGCGCAGCTGTATCCTTAAACAACTGGTTTTTCCCCATCTCCTCCACAAGTTATATTGACATCAAATATAGTGAAAGCAAGGGTTATACTGTGGGGGAGGGACATACAAAGCAACAAAGAGATAATGTTATAAATGCGTTAGAAACACATGCATGAAAGAAAAAAAACATTAAAATACACATCTAAGGGTTCATTTTCTTGACATCACATTATCTGATCATTTCCGCTTGACTCATATATATATTAGATATTATAAATAAGGGAAAACATGGGACCTATGTTTCTTTGGGCCTGGCTTACTTCACTTAATATATTTTCGTCCAAGTTTTTCCATTTCCTAACAAATGGTGCAATGTCATTCTTTCTGATGGAGGCATAGAATTCCATTGTGTATATAAACCACATTTTCTTGATCCATTCATCTACTGAGGGGCATCTGGGTTGGTTCCAGATCTTAGCTATGGTAAATAATGCTGCAATAAACATAGCTGTGCTGGTAGCTTTAGTGTGGTCTTTTTGGTAAACATTTGGGTAAATGCACAAAAGTGGGATTGCTGGGTCATAGGGGAGTTCTATGTGAAGTCTTTTGAGGAACCTCCATACTGCTTTCCAAAGTGGTTGAACAAGTTTACATTCCCACCAACAATGAAGTAAGGTTCCTTTCTCTCCACATCCCCTCCAGAATCTCTTGTTAGAGTTCTTGATTTTTGCCTTCTAACTGGAGTGAGGTGATATCTCAATATTGTTTTGATTTGCATTTCTTTTATGGCTAGGGATGTTGAACATTTCTTCATGTGTCTATTGGCCATCCTTCTTTCTTCTTCAGAGAAGTTTCTCTTTAAATCTTTCGCCCACTTATTTATTGGGCAGTTGTTTCTTTGAGGATTTGTTGTTGGGGGTTTTAATTGTTTGAGTTCCAAGTATATTTTAGATATGAGACCCTTGTCCGTTGTATGGCTAGTAAAGATCTTCTCCCAATCGGTGGGCTTTCTATTGATCTTGCTAGCTATGTCATTTGCCCTGCAGAAGCTCTGCAACTTTATGCAATCCCATTTGTCCAACCTTTCTTTGATTTGTTGTGTTTCCGGGACTCTATTCAGAAAATTTCGGCCTGAGCCAAGGAGACCTAGGGTTTCTCCTATTCCATCCTGTAATGGTTTCAGAGTTTCTGCTGTGAGTTCAAGGTCTTTGATCCATTTGGAGTTGATTCTGGTGCAGGGTGATATATAATATATGGAGGAGATGGGGAAAAACCAGTTGTTTAAGGATACAGGTGGACCTATTGCAACAATGAGAAGTACAAGTTGTCATGTCCAAAACGAGCTTTACAACGTCGGTGGGGATGGAAGGGGGGAAGGAGAAGGATTGGGATTGGGGGGGAGGGGGGAGGGTGGGAAGGGATAAAAAACAGAAAGAAAAAAAAGAGGAAGCGCAGCAAGAAACGTCTGTGAGACTCTCCTCTCCAAGAACCAACTGAAAGCTGGAAGAAAAGCTGTGGCTCAAGTGGTAGAGAGCTAGCCCTGAATGAAAAAAGTGAGGAACAGAGCCCGGGCCCTCAGTTCAAGCCCGAGAACCAAGATGCATGCTTTCTCATCCACACACAAGCACACCACACACACACACACACACACACACACACACACACACACACACACACACACACACACACACACACACATACAGAGGAAGGTGGTAATGCTGAGCTGAGCTAGAACTGGGGGCAGTCCTGAGGCATAGTCACAGTAAATTCTCAAGCCAAATCAAGTGCTTTCTCCCTAAGTCCTTCTTGGGCTGAGGGGTCTGGGCCATGGCAGTAAGTTCCATAGAACCTACCTTTCCATCTGTGCATAGGGCCACAGGAGCAAGGGAAGGACACTAGGGATGCTCGTTTGCAGTCGGCCCACGATTGCAGATCTTAATCTGCACCCGAGCAATGGTGAGGAAAGCAGGACTCCAAGCCCTGGGATTCCTGGGATAGCAACTGCTACAAGAAGCAGCCAGTTGGCTGTGGATTCTTGAACCTACAAGCCTTTCATGAGCCCAACTCAACACCTGCCCAAGGTGTGCCTGACAAATTCACACACTTGTGATACCGGCATGAGTGGATGTTACTTGGTGTGACATCTTGCTCCTCCTGCCCCTGCTGGCCCAGAATCGTGGTCTGAGACAGCGATTTACTGCTGAGATCCATATTGCACCCATGACAGATGCAATTCTGATCTCCATGCCCTAAGTCTCGACCCTTCTCTGGTACTGTAGCCTGCTATGTAAGCAATGGCCTCCAAACAGGCTCCACTCAAGACTTGTAGGACGCCTAGACATTGGGAGACCCTCAGGGAGCCCACTGGAAACTACTTTGCCTTGAGCAACAGAGTGAGGTCCAAGCAGACCAGGTGTTGGTCACAGGGTTTGAAATCTGGGTGTGGGCTCTGTCGCCAGCTCTTAAGCTTACCACTTGAGCTACAGCAGAACTACGTCTGGTCCTCTGGAGGTTCCTTCGAGATCAGAGTCTCCTGGACTTTCCTGCCTGGGCTGGCTTTGAACTGCGATCCTCACATCTCAGCCTCCTGAGGAGGTAGGAGGACAGGTGTAAGCCACCGGCGTCCAGTGGTTCTGGGCTTCACCAGAGTAGACTAGGAGCTACTGAAAGCTTTTCTTTATTTTTCTGTGCCAGTACTGGGCTTGAACTCAGGGTCTGGTCTCTGATCTCTTAACTTTTTCCCTCAAGGTTACCACTCTAACACTTGAGCCACAGATGCATTTCTGGTTTTTGGTAGTTCATCTGGAAGAAGAATCTCACTAACTTTCCTCTCCTGATCTGGCTTGACTCTCGATCTCTATCTCAGTCTCCTGAGTAGGTAGGATTTACAGGGTTTGAGCCATTGGTGCCATTGGGCTAGAAGCTTTTCTTTTTTAAAAATTTATTTATTTATTTATTTATTTATTTATTTATTTATTTATTTATTTATTTAATTTGTGAACATACTGTACAGAGGGGTTACAATTACATGGGCAGGATAATGCGTACATTTCTTACCAAGCATTGCAGTCTCCTCCTTTGTTTACCCTTCACATCCCTTCCCATCCTCCCCCCTCCCCCCAGTCCCAATCCTTCTCCCGCCTCCCTCACCCCCCTCTCAGCACCGACATTGTAAAGCTCGTTTTGGACATGACAACATGTACTTCTCATTGTTGCAACAGGTCCACCTGCATCCTTAAACAACTTGTTTTTCCCCATCTACTCCACAAGTTATACTGACATCAAATATAGTGAAAGCAGGGGTTATACTGTGGGGGAGGGACATACAAAGCAACAACGAAATAATCTTATAAATGAATTAGAAACACATGCATGAAAGAAAAAACATTAAAATACATATCTAAGGGTTCATTTACCTAACATTACATTATCTGAAATTTCCCCTTGACTCATACATATACTAGATATTGCAAATAAGGGAAACCATGGGCCTATGCTTCTTTGTGCCTGGCTTACTTCGCTTAATATAATTTTTTCCAAGTCTTTCCATTTCCTAACAAATGGGGCAATGTCATTATTTCTGATGGAGGCATAGAATTCCATTGTGTATATATACCACATTTTCTTGATCCATTCATCTACTGAGGGGCATCTGGGTTGGTTCCAGATCTTAGCTATGGTAAATACTGCTGCAATAAACATAGTCCTGCTGTAGCTTTAGTGTGGTCTTTTTGGTAAACATTTGGGTAAATGCCCAAAAGTGGGATTGCTGGGTCATAGGGGAGTTCTATGTGGAGTCTTTTGAGGAACCTCCATACTGCTTTGAAAAGTGGTTGAACTAGATTACTTTCCAACCAACAATGAAGTAAGTTTACCTTCTGTCCACATCCCCTCCAGCATCTCTTGTTGTTAGAGTTCTTGATTTTTGCCATTCTAACAGGCGTGAGGTGATATATCAATATCATTTTGATTTGCATTTCTTTTATGGCTAGGGATGTTGAACATTTCTTCATGTGTCTATTGGCCATCCTTCTTTCTTCTTCAGAGAAGTTTCTCTTTAAATCTTTCGCCCACTTGTTTATTGGGCAGTTGTTTCTTTGAGAATTTGTTGTTGGGGGATTTAATTTGTTGAGTTCCAAGTATATTTTAGGTATGAGACCCTTGTCCGTTGTATGGCTAGTAAAGATTTTCTCCCAATCGGTGGGCTTTCTATTGATCTTGCTAGCTATGTCCTTTGTCATGCAGAAGCTCTGCAACTTTATGCAATCCCGTTTGTCCAACCTATCTTTGATTTTTTTTGTTTCCATTTCTCTATTCAGAAAATTTCGGCCTGAGCCAAGGAGACCTAGGGTTTCTCCTATTGCATCCTGTAATGTTGTCAGAGTATCTGCTTTGATTTCGAGGTCTTTGATCAATTTGGAGTTGATTCTGGTGCAGTGTGATATATAAGGGTCTAGTTTTAGTGTTCTGCATGTAGTTAACCAATTTTGCCAGCACCATTTACTGAAGAGGCTGTCTTTGTTCCATTCTATTGTTTTAGCTCCTTTGTCGAAGATTAGATGGCTATAGGTCTGTAGGTTCATTTATGGGTTTTCAATTCTATTCCATTGGTCCTGAGGTCTGTTCTCATGCCAATACCAAGCTGTTTTGATTACTATGGCGTTATAGTAGAGTTTGAAATTTGGTATTGATATTCCTCCATCAGTGTTCTTTCCATTGCAGATCGTTTTTGTTATTCGGGGTCTTTTATTGTTCCATATGAATTTTTGGATTGCCTCTTCTATTTCCTTGAGGAATCAGCTTGGAATTTTGATAGGTATCTCGTTGAATTTGTAGATAGCCTTGGGAAGTATTGCCATTGTCACGATGTTAATCTTTCCATTCCAGGAGCATGGGAGTTTTTGCCGTTTTTTAAGTTCTGTGTTGATTTCCTTTTTCAAGATTTTAAAGTTTTCATCATAGAGGTCCTTCACTTTTTTGGTTAAGTTAATTCCTAGGTATTTTATTTTTTGTGGGGCTATTACAAATGGAGTTGCTTTACCAATTTCAGCCACACTTTTTCCATTGTTGGCATACAGAAAATCCATTGATTTTTGAGGAATTTTATACCCTGCTACTTTGTCAAAGTTTTGAATCAGCTTGAGTAATTTGGGTGTGGAGTCTATGGGATTCTTTAAATACAAGATCATGTCACCTGCAAAGAGGGAGATTTTTATTTCTTATTTCCCTTTTTGGATCTCCTTTATGTCTGCATCTTGTCTTATTGCTATAGCTAGGCCCTCTAATACTAGATTGAAGAGAAGTGGAAAGAGTGGACATCCTTGTCTTGTTCCTGAGTTAAGAGGAAATGGCTTTAGTTTTTCACCATTAAGTATAATGCTGGCTGTAGGTTTGTCATATACAGCCTTTATTGTATTGAGGAATGTTCCATGGATTCCTAATTTTTCCAAAACCTTCATCATAAAGGGGTGTTGGATCTTGTTGAATGCTTTTTCTGCATCTATTGAGATAACCATGTAGTTCTTATGCTTGCTCCTGTTGATGTGATGAATAATATTAATTGATTTGCGTATATTGAACAAGCTTTGCATCCCTGAAATGAATCCTGTTTGATCATGGTGTCTGATTTTTTGGATGAATTATTGAAGTCGATTGGGCAAAATTTTGTTGAGAAGTTTTGCATCAATGTTCATCAAAGAAATGGGTCTATAGTTCTCCTTCTTTGATGAGTCCCTGCCTGGTTTTGGGATGAGGGTTATGATGGCTTCATAGAATGTGTTCGGTAGTGAACTTTCTCTTTCAATTTCATTGAAGTGTTGAAGGAGTATTGGTGTGAGCTCTTTGAAGGCCTTGTAGAATTCTGCTGTAAAACCTTCAGTTCCTGGATTTTCTTAGCTGGGAGCTCTCTTATTGCTCTTTCTATTTCAATGCTTGATATGGGCATGTTAAGATGGTTTAACTCATCTTGGTTTAGTTTTGGCATGTCAATGTTTGCTAGGAAAAGGTCCATTTCTGTCAAGTTCTCAAACTTATTAGCATAAATTTTGAGAAGTATTCCCTTATAATGTTTTGAATCTTGGTTGTTTCTGTGGTGATGTTTCCATTCTTGTCTCTGAGTTTATTTATTTGGGTGTGTTCTCTTGTTTTTCTGGCAAGATTTGCTAAGGGTCTGTCAATTTTGTTAATTTTTTCGAAGAACCAACTCTTTGTTTTGTTGTTTTTTTCTATAATTTTTTTGATTCTAATTCATTTAATTCTGATTTAATTTTGATTATTTCTTTCCATCTACTGGATTGGGGTTTATCTTGCTGCTCTTTTTCAAGGAGGTTTAGATGTGCCATTAAATTCTTGGTTTCAGATCTCTCCAATTTGTTGATGTAGGAGCTCAGAGCTATAAACTTGCCTGTGAGTACCGCTTTTGCCTTGTCCCAGAGGAGGTGGTAATTTGTGTGTTCATTTTTGTTGAATAGCATGAACATTTGAATTTCCTTTCTAATCTCTTCCATGACCCACTCGTGATTCAGCAGTGTGTTGTTCAGCCTCCATGTGATACCAGACTTTCTTTGGTGGCTTTTGGTGTTAAGTTCTAATTTTATTCACTTGTTGTCAGAGAGAATGCAAGGTACAACTTCAATGTTTCTGAATTTAGACAAGTTTTTTTTGTGGCCTAAAATGTGGTCAATTTTAGAAAATGTTCCATGTGCTGCTGAGAACAACGAGTATTCTGATGCCGCTGGGTGAAATGTTCGGTTGATATCTGTTAAATCTAGTTGATCTATGCAGCTGTTTAGATCTGCAGTTTCTCTGTTGAGTTTTTGCCGAGTTGATCTATCTAGTGGGGAGAGTGGTTTGTTAATATCCCCAACAATTAATGTCTTTGGAGGTATATGGGATTTGAGGGAAAGTAGTGTTTCTTGGATAAATTTGGGTGCTCCATTGTTTTACAAGTCGATATTTAGAATTGTAATATCCTCCTCAAAGAGAGATTCCTTAATTAGTATCTACCAACCTTCTTCATCTCTTCTCACCAATTTTAATTGAAGTGTATTTTTATCTGATATTAGGATTGCAACTACTGCCTGTTTATGGGGGCCGTTTACTTGGTAGATTTTGTTCCAACCTTTAACATTGAAAATGTGTTTGTTTTTATGGGCAAGATGTGACTCCTGAAGGCAGCAGATAGAAGGGTAATGTTTTTTAATTCAACTAGACAGTCTACGTCGATTATTGGAGAGTTCAGTCCGTTAATGTTAAGAGAAAGGAATGAGAGGTATTTGAGAGTTCCTGCCATGTTATCCATCTTCTTGGGGGTTGCAAAAACTGTGTTCTTCCTATGGTTCTTGGATTCTCAGTTTGGGTTCAGTTTCTTGACCTTTATTGTGGTCTTGTTGGTTTTCTATGTGTAGGACATCTTTAAAAATCTTTTGTAGGGCTGATTTGGTGGCATTTCTGTAGTTCTCTTTGAGTGTTCTCAGCCTGTTCACGTCATTCCTGCCTTTCTCTTTGAGTATTCTCAAGCTGCTCATGCAAATCCTGTATCAGCTTTTGAGTAGCTTCCTCATGCTTATGATATTCCTGTATAAACTTTGGGAATGCCTCCTCTCTCTCCCTATCACGCTCACACAGAGACTTTGTATGCTTTCAATCTTTTGATTTATCATGTTTGACAGCAGTGTTTGTAGAGCTATTTGGGAATTCTCCTCTGGATTATTTATTTTCTGTTCTGTCCCCTGATTATCGGGATTGAGAATTGAGATACCCGGTTTTGCCATTTTTCTTTTGTTTTTCTCTCTTACTCTGCCCATTTGAGATGAAAATAGCTCCAGTTTTGTGCTAGAACACTATCTTTAGGCAAGCATCAACCCAAGTCTGAATTTGCAGTCAATAGTCTACAGTAGGTGGGAAGTTGGCTCAGTGGTAGAGCACTTGCCTTGCATGCATGAGGCCCTGGTTTCAATTCCTCAGCACCACATAAGCAAAAACAAAAAAGCTGGAAGTGGCACTGTGGCTCAAGTGGTAGGACACTAGCCTTGAGCTGAAGAGCTGAGGGACAGTGCTCAGTCCTAGAGTTCATGCCCCAAAACCGGCAAAAAATTAAAATAATAGTCTAAAGATACAATCTAGTTCAACAGATACATCTATTCAACATCAAACAACTATACATTAATGGGCTATGAACCACAAAGTAGAATTTGGAAGACCAGAAATTATTAGGGTAACGCAGAGATGTGGGTAAAAAAATAGGAATAGATTGATGTGGGGAGGTTCAGGGAGAGTTAACTAAGTCTTAATCTCAAAGCAGGAAATAGGTTGGGTAGGATGAAAGTAGAGAGAGAGAAAAAGAAAGAAAGGGAACGGGAAAAGGAAAGAGACCAGAAAAAATAGAAAGGTAGAAATTAATAGAATAATGTAGAATCAATAACAATCTATTTAGATAAGAACGTGAATTTATTTAGAGAAGGGAGGGATATAAAGGAGATGTGAAAAACTTAAAAATAAAAATGCTAAAAATATTATATGGGTATAAAGAGGTAGTACTGCTATTAAGGAATTTAAGTCTTAGACGTTTTGACTTGAATAATAAATTTGTGGGTTAAGTGTGTACACAATGGGGGATAGGGTCTAATAGTGAACTACGGGTTTATCTGAGGATGTACAGGACAAGTATTAAGTAACATAAAGAAGAACGAAAGAGAGGAGAAGGTGAAAAGAATAAGAAAGGAAGAATAAAAAGATGAGAAGTTCAGTAGACCTAAACAAAAAACAAAAAGATAATTAAAAAAGATAAAAAGAGAAAGAAGACCAAAAAAGAAAGCAAAAATGCACACTCCCGTATCCCCAAAATAAAAATTATAAGAGGAAAAGAAAGTTTCTGGAAAACAATTTTTTATCAAAAAAGGCAAAGATTAAAGATTGAAAAAAGTTTTAGAAAAGAAAAAAAAAATTTTATATATAAGGTACCAAAAATAAAAACTAAAAAAAAAAAGAAGACGAAGAAGCAGAGAAAAAAGAAAAAAAAAAAACAAAAAAAAAACCAAAACAATCAAACAAACAAACAAACAAAAACTTCTTTGATTTTTTTTGGCAGGGAGGAGTGGGAAAACTCCTGTATCTCCCTTGTGTCCATAACCAGCCTCTTTGGAGTCTCTGGTCTGCTTGTGGTCCTGTGACTTGGTTAGTTTCTTAAGTCAGTTTGTTCGAACAGGCAGTAAAATGCTCTGCTTTACCCAGAATTTGGTGATCCTCCTCCCAGGCTAGTTCATTGGGAGACAGATCTGCTGTGAGTATCACAAAAGAGGAGGATGCAGTGATGAAGCTCGGTTCTGGTAGCTTTTCCGGGGCTGGTTTGTGAAAACCTCACAGAGTCCAGCCTGGAGCCATTCTCAGGGTTTCTGTTTACTGATTTTCTTTTGAGTGTCGAGGCTGCTAGAGGGAGGGGAAGCCTCTGGCTCTGATTACCCAGTGAAGAAACCCACTCCTCGGGTTGGCGCCCGAGCTGGGTGACTTTTCCCTGGGTGGAGCTGAGTCTGGCAGGTCACACTGCCATTAAGATCTTGTGACCTGCTAAATGAGTCGTTTTATTCCAAGGCCTGAGCTGGAGCTAGCAGCTCCTCCGAGATATGTTGGTATTCAAGATGGAGATCAACGGTTCTGGGGTGGGGGAGGGGTGGCCTTCCCTCCTCTGGTCCCTGAGAAGGAGTGAGGACATCAGGCTTTTACTCATGCCGAGTCTTAGTTCCTGGGTTGTCTCTGGTCTACGAACTGCAGGATGAAGATGTCTGCTTCTTGTCGGTTCTTGCTGGTGTTGAGTAGAATCTGCTCGCCTGCTGCGTCTGGCTCCTTTGTCCCGGACTCTCTGTTGCTCAGGTATGGTGCTTGCGCTCGCCCGCCAACGCCACAGCAGATGCCCCAGCGGTGGCTGCTGGCAAGGCCTCAGAAGAGTCTCCTTTCCTGGGTTTCCTTCTCTGGCCTAACTCTCTGTCCTGTGATGGCACAATTGGTGTAATTCTCTGACTTAGGACTGTTCACTGGAACTCTAAATCTGCTTTCTATGCAATAGCTTACTTAGACTCCAGGTTCTCCTCTGCCATCTTCCCGGACTCCCTAGAAGCTTTTCTTAAGCAAGAGTTCTTCCCTGCATTTGCCCTGACTCCTCCATGCAAAGGATGCCTGAGGCTTAGGAATTATGAAAAATAGGCTTCCAACCACAGGAAATGGCTGGAGTCCCTGTTGTAAAGCCAAGTTTAGCTTCCCCCTGGGCCCCATTCTAGGACCCTACCCTCTGTCCTGTGACTCAAGTACAAACCTTAACCCAGCCTTGAATGTCCTGCCAGACTTTTCTGAAGCCACAGAGCCTTCATTCCAACCACACCACCTCAGGACCCTTGTCGTGAGGCTGAGGCTCTCTGTCCTGTATCCACATCTTAGAACTCCTGTGGAATTTTGGCACTGGATATATCACCTCCTGGAACAAGTCTTTGCTTCCCTTCTCCCTCTTTTTTTATATTGAGTTGCTAGAGATGGAATTTTTGCAGGCTGAGTGGCAAATGCTCTATCTTGTGTGTGTGTGTGTGTGTGTGTGTGTGTGTGTGTGTGTGTGTGTGGTGTGTATGTGTGCGTGCACGTGCACATGTGTGGGCCTGTCCTGGGTTTGAATTAATGGCCTAGATGCTATACTATCCCTGAGCTTTTGTGCTCAAGGCTAGCACTCTACTACTTGAATCACAGTTCTATTTCTGGCTTTTGGGTGTTTAAGTGGAGAAAAGGTTTTCATATAGACTTTCTTGCCTGCAATTGAGATCCTTAGATCTCAGCTTCCTGAGTAGCTTCCAGGGGTGAACCACCAGCACCTGCCTTCTACCCTACCTCTTACATATAACCTCGGCCCTCCTCTGAGTCCCAGAGAAAATATGTCTCACTAGGTTCACTTTTTTTTATAACAGTCTTGGTGCTTGAACTCAGAGTCTGGGCAAGTTCCTGAGCTTCTTTTGCTCAAGGGTATCACTTAAGCCACAATGTGACTTTTGAATTTTGCTGTTTCTGTGGTACTGAGGAATCAAACCTAGGACTTAGTGCATGCTAGGTAAGCACTCTACCACTAAGCCACATTCGCAGCCCAAGGCTCACTTCTAGCGGGAGTTATGAGGGTGAGATTTATTGGCATACCTCTTTCGGCAGAGAAATTGCTATTTCATATCTTTGCCAAGTTTTGGGAGCAGCCTGTGACTAGGTAATGAGGAATGATAAATGAGTGATAGCCACCAAGCCCCAGAGGTCTAGGCTCACATCCTACAGAGGGATAGAGAATATGGAGCCAGAAACTTTGACAAATCCTACAGTCTAGGAACTGTGGTCTCCCTGGAGGCAGTGGCAGGCTGGTATGTGTCCCGATGGGACACCTCAGCCAGAACATCAAGCTTCAGTTATTAAATGGCAGAGAAGGATGCTTTGTTCAAGTTGCTGGCTCAGATTTAGTACTCTTCAGGGCTTGTCCCAGCTTGCCCAGGTTGGGGGTTGGGCATTGGCAACCTGCTGAATGCCCATCATCCATCCATACACAGAGACATGGAGTTCTTGCCTCCTTTGGCAGGGGGGCAGTTCCGTGTTTTTTGTACTATGAGCCTAGGCCCTGTCCCTGAGCTACTTTTGCTCAAGGGTAGTGCTCTGCCCTTGAGCCACAGCCCCATTCATGTTTTTTCCCCCTGTAATGTCTTAGAAATAAGAGTCGTGGACTTTCCTGCCCTGGTTGAATTCAAATTGGCATTCTCTATATCTCAGCCTCCTGAGGAGCTAGGATTACAGGCAGGAGCCCCTGGGTCCTGGTTTTCTTTTCTTCTTGTTATTTTTTGTAATCATAATAATCTGAAATCTTCACGGTGTTATTCCAATGGTTTGCATTCGAAGTAAAATACCCAGGCTTGGAGTTCGAATGCCAGGACTGCCACCCACAAATGGAAGGAGATCCTGACAAACTCATTCCTATTCATGTGAATGCTAATGGAATCTTGTAAAAGTAATAATTGAATTTGCAGTTAATTCATGAATTTATTTTAGAATGCCACACAAAAATTATTGGTTTTATATCTTCCATTCTAGCACCATGGTATGATTCCCCTAATGGAAGGATATTGAATAATTTTTAATTAATGCTTCTATAAGTATTCAACCAGGATACATTATTAAATGGAGGCATAATTTCATAACTAATAAATGGTAATAATGTATATAATTTAATATCTTCACATTCACACTCTCTGTATGCATATATATATATATACACACATCTATACATCTATCATCTATCTATCTATCTATCAATCTACATAATCGATCTGTTTATACTCTTGTCAATACTGGGGCTCAGTGGTAGAGTGCCTGCCTAGTACATACAAAGCTTTGGGTTCAATCCTCACTACCATGTGCACAGAAAATTCCAGAAGTTGTTCTGTCTGTCAAGCAACGGAGCACTAGCTTTGAGCATAAAAGCTTAGGTACTGTGTCTAGACTCTTACCACCCAGGAATGGCACCAAAAAAAAAGACAGAATGTTCTGACTGCAACTATATAACGATAGCACTGCAAATAACTCATCACAGAGCAAGCCAGAAGTCTGATGCTGACAGCTGCCATCTAACCTGACTTAGCCAGAGGTAAACGGCTGCAACCCAGCTCCACAGAACCAGATGGTACTGGCTCCATCACCTCTGTCATCCAAGATACTCAGGGGCTGAGATCTGACACCGGTGGGTTTAAAACCCAGCCCTGGTAGGAAGTCGGCAAAATTCTGAGCTGTGGCACAAAGTGGTAGAGTTCTAGCCTTGAGCAAAAGATCATAAGACAGTACCCCCAAACTTTCAGTGAAATTCCCGTGGCTGACTCCACCTTCCCCCAAAACCCCATCCCTTAATCATTAGATGTGAAATTTCTGTGGTTTTTTATGTATTTCTGAAAGAATGGTGATACTGATGAAAGCACCCTAACACTGACAGCTTGTGGGATACAGCTATGTTCTGAGTCCTTCATGAGGTGTTGTGTGCTGAGTCCTTCACGGGTAAATTCTTTCACTTGGTCCTTGTAAGAGCTCCAGAAGTCAGATGATTGTGCAGATGAGAATCTTGAGGCTCAGATATGTCCCCATGTCAGTGCCAATTGTGTATGTACCTAACTCTAGTGAGTTGTCTCCTGCAGACAATAGTTTTGGTTTATTTTTCTTGGTCGTGAATCTTGAACTCAGGGCCTGGCCACTGGAATTTCTCTGTTGGGCTCATGCCAGCACCCCACCATGTGGAGCCAAGAACCCTCTTGCAACAGAGTGTTACATTCTAGGCATCTGTAGCTGAGGTCTGTCACCCTGCCTACTCAGGAAACTGAGATATGATAACCTCGGTTCCAAACTATCCCAGACACAAAAGTTCCCATGAGACTTTTATCTCCTATTCACCACTTAGAAACTTGAAGTGGAAGCTGGGTACCAGGAACTCGCACCTGTCATCCTAGTTACTCAGGAGCCTGAGAGCTGAGGATCACAGTTCAAAGCCAGCCTGGGCAGGAAATTCCTTGAGAGGTTTCTCTCCAGTGAATTTTAAAAAATCTGCAGGGGTGCTGTAGCTCAAGTGGTAGAACACTTGTATTTAGCTGAAGAGCTCAAGGACAGCACCCAGGCCTAGACTTCAATTCCTCCGACTTACAAGAAAAGAAAGAAAGAAACCTGAAGTAGATTGCTGGGAATGTGTCTTAGGGTAGAGTGCTTTGCATGCATGAATCCCTGGGCTTGATTATTTAGTACCACATCACTAGAATACGGCCTGAAGTGGTTCTGTGGCTCAAGTGGTAGAGTGCTATCTTTGTACAGGAGAAACTCAGGAACAGTGTTCAGGTCCTGAGTTCAAGCTCCAGGACAAGTGTATGCACACACACACACACACACACACACACACACACACACACACACACACACACACACACACACACACACACACACACACACACACACAGATACCAGAAGTGAAGTTGTGACTCCAAATGGTAAAGCACTGAGCTTCTGTTCTGAGCTCATGGACAGCACCCAGGCCCTGTGTTCAACCACAAAACCTAGCCACCCAGGGCCCAATTAAGAGAGGTCAAAAATTTCAAAACCTAATGACCTTCACCAGCTCTAGATGACATTAAGCATTGTGATATTACACATGTGCTTTGATTTAGCAAGCTTCCAGAACCTAGGAAGACACCTTTGCCAATAATGAATCATTTATTAGGTTCAGCTCTCTTGTTGTCTGCCAGAAGGGCCCTTGAATTTATTGTAGAAAGTTATTACAACACTGGAACATAGTCTAACAAAAACAGGATAAGTGCAGGGAACTTGGACTTCCACAGGAGGTGGCACAAATTGAGGCTTCCTGTCAAAATAGCACTGAGGAGAGAGATAGCTTAAGTTTCAAAGGGGCCTTTTTTTCTCCTAGCTTTCAGAGCCGCCAACACTACTGCTCACTAATTGGCCCAGATGGAGTTGTTTGTTACACAGCTGTACAGGAGTGAGGCCTTTTGTCTGCCTGTTCCAACAATGAGGCAGACTTCCTCCAACAGTCCTTGGTGTGGAGAAAACCTCAGGCTACACTAGGATCAGTGAGGGGAGCCCCGGAACATGCACTGTCTTGAAAGCACTGTCCCTGCTATGAAATCATTTTATTCAAAGCAAATTTCCTAGCTTGGTGCCTTTCATCTTAAGGATTCTGGACCTTCACTGATAGAAATACATGCATACATATATGGGGAGAGATGGAGTGACTCTCTTTTTTTGGCAGGTCCAGGGGTTGTATTATGAGCCTGGGCACATTCCCTGAGCTCCATTTGCTCAAGGGTATCGCCCTGTCCTTGAGCCACAGCCCCACTCATGACAATTTTTTTTTATTTCTGTGAGCCCACAGAAATAACAGTGCTATGGACTTTCCTGTCCTGGCTGAATTCAAACTGGCATTCTCTACCTCTCAGACTCCTGAAGAGCTAGGATTACAGATGGCACAAATGACACCTGGCTTTCTTTTCTTCTTGTCCTTTTTTTTCATTGTGACAAACTGAAATCTTCACAGTGTCATTCTAATGGTTTGCATTTTGAAGTAAACTACCCAGGCCTGGAGTTTGATTGCCAGGGCTGCCTCCTACAAATGGAGGGAGATCTTGAGAAAATCTTCATTATTCATATGAATGCTTAATGGAATGTTATAAAAGTAACAATTATATTTGCAGTTAGTTCATGATTCTCTTATAGAATGTCACACAAAAAGTATTGGATTATGTCTTCCATTCTAGCACTATGGTGTAAGAGTCCCGACTAAGGAATACTGACTACGTTTACATGAATGCTTCAATAAGTATTCAACTATGATACTTCTTTAAATGGAAGCATAATTTAATAATAATTCATAATATATATAATTTAATATCCTCACATTGTCTCTCTCTCATATATAGCAAACTACACATCTATTTATCTATATCTATCAGCAACTACTATGGCTTGTTCCCAGGTCCTCAGAACTGGCTGGCAGCCCAGTTTGCCAAAGGCTTTTTTTCTACACTGGCCTTTTCATGAATTGGGCATTGTGGGCTGTGAGTTCAAATCCAAGCATGGCCAAAATTTTATATGTGGAGTCAGAAGTAAATTTTGACACATTTTTTCTTCTCTGTGAAAATCGTGGCTCTTAGTGTGATGCATAGTATAACCCATATATAAATATATCCACGTGATAAGATGTAATAAATGAAATAAATGTTATATATGTAATAATACTAAATAAAATAAAAATAACGGTAATAAATGTCATATGGAATAAACCCATGTATGTAAATAGATCTCATATATGAATATTATTTTTATCGGTGCTGGGTCTTGAATTCGGGCCCTGGAAACTGGGCTGAAATTGTTGTATTCAATGACAGTGAGCTTCCTCTGCCCCACAGTGACACAGAATTGCCCAGTGCCTGAGTTCAAATTCCAGGCCTTCCAGAAAAATGGTGTAAATTCCAAGCCAGGTTCTTAATTTTTTTTGGCCAGTCCTGGGGGTTGAACTCAGCTCGTGGCAACTCTGCCTCAGCTTCTATCATCCTAGGCTGGGGTGTAGCCTCTGGACCCATAGTCCATCTTGAGATCCTAGGAACCGAGTTCAAATCTTGGGACTCGCAAAAAAAAGGAGAAGTGGTGGGAAGGTGGCTCAGTATTAGAGTGCTTGCCTTGCATGCTTAAGGCCCTGGGTTTGATTCTTCAGCACCACATAAACAGAAAAAAGCTGGAAGTAGTGCTATGCCTCAAGTGGTACAGCAATAGTCTTGAGCTGAAGAGTGGATGGACAGCACCCAGATTCAGAGTTCTGGCCCCAATACCGAAAAAAGGAGAAAAAAGAGAGGGGAGAAAACAGAGAAGGGGGAAAAAAGAGAAGGATAAAACTGAGAAGTTCCAGAAGGCAGTTTTACATAGTTTATTCCTTTGCATTGCAACCATCCTTGGTCCAAATGACAGGGCCCAGAAAGTGTACATGACCTTCTACTGCTGAAGTTTGGTGGACTATCATGGAAGCCATAGCCAAAACCAGCAACCTAGGCCTGGGGCACGAATCTCAGTACTGCCACCTACGAATGGTGGGAGATCCTAAGAAATGCATTCCGATATACATCCAATTGAATGGAATGTTGTAAAGTAACAATTACATTAGTAGTTAGTGTATGATTATATTATAAAATTATACACAACAATTATAGTACATTGACTAATTTTCAATGAATACTTTGTTATATATTCAACCACTATTCTTAAATAATGGAAGGAATAATTTATCGATAAGTGGTAGTAATATAGTATATAAAATCAAATAATATGCAGATATCTCTGTCTTGTTTTCTACACACATGCATATATATATTTATTTAAATATATCTATGAAACAATCTATATATTTGTTTCTACATTTGTCATTCCTGGGGCTCAGTGGTAGAGTGCTTGCCTAGTACATACAAAGCCCTGGGTTCGATTCCTCTCTACTGTGTGCACAGAAACATCCAGAAGTCATGCTGTCACTCAAGCAGCCGAGCACTAGCTGAGCATAAAAGCTTAGGGACTGTGTCTAGACTCTTACCCAAGACCCAGGAATGGCACCAAAAAAAAAGATTGAATGTTCTGACTGTAACTATATAAGGATAGCACTGCAAATACCTCATCACAGAGCAAGCTGGGAGTCTGAAGCTGAAGGTTGCCATCTAACCTGACTTAGCCAGAAGTCAACAACTGCAACCCTGCACCATGGAACCAGACACTGCTGGCTCACCCCTAGCTGCTCATGGGATGAGATCAGACACTGGTGGGTTGAAAATTCAGCCTTGGCAGGAAGTCTGCCAGAATATAAGCTGTGCCTCAAAGTGGTAGAGATGTAGCCTTGAGGAAAAGATCTCAGGACAGTACCTCCAACCTATGAGTGCAATCCCCGTGGCTGATGACCCTATCCACAAAAAACAGCCCTCTAAACAGTTAGATGTGAACATGTGCAGTTTGTGACATGTATATGAAAGAATGGTGATACTGATGAAAGCACCCTAATTCTAATGACAGTTTGTGGGATACAGCGATGTGATGAATCTTTCCAGGGGTGCTAGGTCGTTCATGGGGTACTGTGTGCTGAGTCCTTCACAGGGTCCTATGTACTGAGTCCTTCACGAGCTATATTGTTTCATCTACAGCTACAGAAGTAAGATGATTTTGCAGAGGCTCATATATGTCCTCAAGGCAGGGACGAATTTATGTATACACTGAGCTCTAGTGACTTGTTTCCTGCAGAGAATTGTTTTGGTTTAGTTTTCTCCATCACGAACCTTGAACTCAGAGCCTAGGTGCTGACTTTCTTCTTGGGCTAATGGCTAACGTTCTAACATGTGGAGCCAAGGACCTCCTTGCAGCAAAGTGTCACGGCTTTGGTGTCTTTAGCTGAGGAGGTCTATCATCCTGCCTGCTCAGGATGCTGAGGATCTCGATTCAAAACTATCCCAGATCACAGTCCAAAGCCAGGCTGAGCAGGAAATTCCTTGAGATGGTTATTTCCAATAAACTATCAGAAAGCCTAAAGGGGTGCTCTAGCTCAAGTGGTAGAGCACTAGACATGAGCTGAAGAGCTCAGAGACAGCACCGAGGCACAAACTTCAACTCCTCCAACTTACAAGAAAAGAAAGAAAGAAACCGGAAGTGGAGCACTGAGAATGTTTCTTAGAGGTAAACTGCTTTGCATGTGTGAAACCCAGGGTTTGAATTCTCAGTACCACATCACCAGGGAAAAAAAGCCTGAAGTGCCTGTGTGGTTCAATTGGTAGAGTGCTGTCCTTGCACAGGAGAAACTCAGGTAGAGTGGTTAGGAACTGAGTTCAAGCCCCAGGACTGGTGTATGCACACACACACACACACACACACACACACACACACACACACACACACACACACACACACACACACACACGGAGGCACCATTGCCAATAATGAATAATTACATTAGGTTCAGCTCCCTAATTGTCTGCCAGAAGGACTCTTGAATTAGTGGTAGCAGTTTGTTTCAACACTGAAACATGGGCTTACAAAGACAGGATGAGTGCCGGGAACTTGGCCTCAGACGGGAGATGACACAAATGAAGATTTCCTGTCAAAACAGAGCACTGGGAGGAGAGATACCTTGGGGTACAAAGAGATCTTTATCTCCTGACCTTCAGAACCTGCCCACACACATCTTCCCTAATTGCCTCGCATGAATTGTTTGTTACATAGCTGTATAGGAGTGAAGGTTTTTCTCTGCCTGTTTCAACAATGAGGCCGACTTCCTCCAGCAGCCTGGGGTATGAAGAACCCCTCAGGCTACACTGGGAACATTGAGGGGAACCAGAGAACATGCACCATCTTGAAAGTACTCTCTGTGCTATGAAATCATTCTATTCAAATTTCCTAGCTGGGTGCCATTCTTCATAGAGACTCTGGATGTTCACTGATACAAATACGTGGGTACATTCACAGACACATGGAATTACTGGCTCTTCTTTTGTGGCAGTTCCTGAGGCTTGAACTGTGAGCCTAGACATTTTCGTTGAGCTCCTTTTGCTCAAGGAAGCAGTTTGTTGTGTCTTAAACCATGATTACCCTAGGCTGGGATTCAGCTTTTACACCCACAGATGATTCAGTGATCCTAGGACCCAAGTTTAACTCCCAGCTCTGGCAAAAACAAAACAAAACAAAACAAAACATAAAACCAACAAAAATGGAGGAGGAAATAAACCAGGAAATTTTATATAACAGTTTTACCTTTGTTTCCTTAGCACTGTGACCCTCCTGGGTCTCAATGACTTGGCTTGAAAATTGTATGTGACCTTGCATGGATGAAGGCTGGGGGCTGTCAGTGAAGCCTGAGTCCAACCCAGACACCTAGGCCCTGAGTTCCATCCCGGGACTGCCACCTACACATGGATGAAGATCCTAGGAAACTTGTTCCTATCTGTAGGAATACTAATATAATGTTTGAAATGTATTAATTAAGTTACTAATTAGCTAGTCATTCAAGTATATGATTGTAAGCAATAAATTTAGGTAATTGATTAATTAATACTTTACTAAGTCTCCTCCTGTGATTAATTCCTGGAGGCATAATTTTATACCAAATAATTGGTAATAATATAATTATAAAAATAAGATATAGACATCACTCTTTATATATGGTTATTCACTAGAATCTACATAAATGTCTATCTGTCTCTCTCTCTCTGTATACATTTATAGATGCATATACATATGTAAATATACACACACGCGTGTGCACACACACACACACACACTGCACTCTAAACATCTATCTGTTTATATATTGGCCATTCCTAGGGCTCGATCTCAGGTCCTCAAATTTGCCCGCCAACTTTACTTGCATCAGACTGGTGTGTTAACATTTACCCATTCATGAAGTGGGTCTGCTAGGTCCTGAGGAGTTCAAGTCACAGAACTGCCAAAAACTTAATCCTGGTGGAAATACAAGTGTCCCGCTTGTTTTCCTTATCAGTGAAAGTCCTGGGTCTCAGGAATGATGTACAATACATAGGAAAATCTATTTCTTATGTAATATGATGCAAAAAAATGATATATGTGAAATCATACTCACTAAAATGCATAAGAAATAAATAAAATACCAAAGAAAATGAATACATTAACTGCAATATGCAGTAAATATGTGTATGTAAATATAAATCATTTATTTAAAATGTATATGAATATTATTTTTTCGAGTGCTTGGACTTGAATTCAGGCCCTAGGAACAGGCCTGACTTTCTTGTCTTCCAGCATGGTAATCTTCCCCATCCCCCACAGTGCTGCAGATTTACCCAAACCCTGAGTTCAAATCGCAGGCCTGGCAGAGAAAATGGCCTGAATTACAAGTCAAGGAGCCTCATAATATTTTAAATATGTTCAATGTATGTATATATGTATGTTTGCACAGATGAAATGGAAATAGAGCAACTATGAACTCAAAAGGAATGTGCAAAGAAGACATAGGCACAAAGTAGAATGTGCCAAGAAATGCTGAAGTATAATTTCAAATACTGTGCTCAGGTTTGAGGGTGTGTTCAAAGTACAGCTTCAAACAATGTAGTTGGATATCTTGGGGAAAAAACTGCTTTAAACTATTCTGGGATAATTGTACAAGTAGAAGCCCCTAACTCTGACTCTAATCAGCCACAACATCATCAACTTAGGAACACTTTTCCAAGTGCAAAGTGAGAAAAAGAAGGCTCATCACAGTTAGTGTTCAGGTTGAAGCAATGGCAATCACATAACTTTTCTTATGTGTTCATTTATTTTGGAGCATTAAAGTAGGAAAAAGCCAAGTAAATATTCTGCATGTACATAAATTAAGTGGGATGTATTATATTGGAAGTTATAGATTATGTCTTTTTATACTCTAATTTGGGACAATGATCTACTGTCAGTTATTTTCTTCTTTTCCTCTCTTTTGCCCTTCCACTTACATAATTATTATTTAAAAAGACATGCTTGAGCTTGAATTTCTAAATTCTTCAAAATTATCTGAACTATATCATACTTCTGGCAGTCTCCTATATCTTTCTCACGGGAAATATTTTGTCACTAAGATTTTTGTCCTATATGATATTGGATATCTTCTTGCCTAATTCAGTCCAAGATATACATTAGACTCATCCAGATATCTCAACAATTCTACCATCATAAAACACTTTCTTGCTTAGGAATGATGATTTTAGTATATCTGGTGCGGTGGCATCTGTCATTTTTGAATGACCCTAAATGATACTTACATGCAATCATGTTTAAACCAATATGCCACTCAGTAGATGAACGAATTGACAAAATGTGATTTATATATGTACGGTGGAATTCTATGCTTCCAATTCATAAGGAAATGGAAAGACTTGGGAAAATCCTACTAAGTAAAATAAACAAGTCATAAAGAAACAGATTCCATGGTTTTCCTCATTTGTAACAAGTAAGAAATGTCTAGGATAGTCCTAGCTGATAAACAGAATTTCTCAACAGCTATGTATATATGAACATATAAGATGATGCTGAGCAAAATGAACTCCTGGATATTGAAATAGAGGTTTTTCTTTGTGGTTGATGTTTTTAATGTACTATGTGATTTCTTTTTTCTTTTGTGTTTTCCCTTATGGTTTGTCCCCTGCTGTATTTTATTTCAGTATCCTGTGCATTGTATATACATTTATCTTTTTTTTTTCTTTTTTTGGGTCCGTTCATCAGGCCTGAACTCTGGGCCTGGGCGCTGTCCCTCAGCTCTTCAGCTCAAGGCTAGCACTCTACCACTTGAGCCACAGCCCCACTTCCGGCTTTCTTCTTTTTGCTTATATGGTGCTGAGGAATCGAACTCAGGGCCTCAGGCATGCAAGGCAAGCGCTCTTCCACTGAGCCACCTTCCCAGCCCTATACATTTATCTTAATTTGGCAAGGGAAAAGGCACAACAAAATGGCGAAACAAAGGACAAAGGGCAAACCAATGCAATAGCAATACTCACAAGACCACATGTTGGAAATTTACATTACAACTTGTCAGGAGTATTGGGGTGAAGGAAAATTCTGAGAAAAATAAGGGAGGGTGTAAAAAGTTCGGCATGTTATGTATTCACTACTTTAAAATTACTACAACCCCTTTTATATATCACCTTGACAATAAAATTAAATTTAAAAATGAGTTGCATAAAATATAATTTCACTGTATTGTTATAGTAAATATTATTCTATGTGTATTACCTTTTTAAAAAAATGAACATTATGGCTGCTAATTTGAATTAATTACCCCTTTCTTTATCAGAGGGACATCAACTGGAATGTTATCAAACTATAAAATGTTTTCAGAATATGCTTGCCATTATTTTGAAAAAAAACATTTTTTAATCTTTTCTCATACTAATTTAGAAAACAGTTCAATTCTAACTTTCAAAATTTACTAATTGTTAAGATGACAGAATATGTATGGTCTTCAACATTCCTATGACTACTATCTACTCATTTTCAAATTCTGAACATGCCATACCAGAGACATTCAAAACAGTACCTATTTGCGTTTTATTTAAAGCTGCAATAGATGCAGTTTCCAATGAGGCGTTACATATTTAAAAGTCAACAGAAAAAGTAGACACATTCTGGTAGAAGATAAAACTATGAAGTATCTATAATATTTAATTTCTCAAAAGTAAACATTTGTTAATCAGAGTAAGCTATTATTTCTATGACAATCAATCCCAATTTTTATTCCATAAAGTCATCCTAGACCAACAGTTTGCAATTTGTGAGATGCATCTTAAAATTTCCTAAATTCACATCATGACTAGCTTATCACTATTGTGAAAAAATACTACACTTCTGCTAATATGGTGCCCTTCGTCTTGCAGAAAGAACACTATACTAAACTTTGCTGCATCGTTTCCCCCCAGTGGTATTCTTGAGATCAGAACACTTGCAAATATTATTTTTATTTTTATTTTATATTTAGTTTATTATATATTTATATATATTATCCATCATAGTTATTCAGGACATCTGATTATCTGAATATTAAGATCTGAAGATTATGGTTCAAAGCCCACCCAAGAAAGAAGGTTCCTTAAATTCTTATCTCCAATTAAACTGCTCATGAAAATCTAGACACACGTGGCACTGAGGTTCAAATGTTAGAGTCTTGAGCAAAACAGGCTCAGGTACAGTGCCCAGACCCAGAGGTCAAGCCCTAGGACAAAACAAACAACAAAAACAAAATAAAACCAAATGCCAAACTTTGCATTTTCTCATTTTATACATGGGTAAATAATTAAGGAAATTTCTTCCTGTGCTTTGTATAGGTAGAAGAAAAAAGATGTCACACAATTACTCTCTTCATACTATGTTACACCAAAATCTCAAAAGATTGCTTGATTTCTAAATTTATAAATTAATATCAATTTGTTGGCAACTTTGTCTAGATTATTCACAGTATCATGTTACACATGAACTGTTGGAATTGTCGATTAACTAAGTTCTAACTATATCTCACTTGAAAGAATATTCTAGGCAAATAGAATGCCAGAATCATTTATGAATTTCTAAATTAAATCTTCTACTTGAAAAGAATTTTGTAGTATCCTATCGAATAGTAAATTACAAACAAAAATATTTATTTTAAATCTAAATTCTAATTTAGCCAGCTCTACAAAGTCCTACATTAAATGAACTTTCCTATTTCTCCAGGCTTAAACTTTTGTA
This sequence comes from Dipodomys merriami, assembly GCF_024711535.1. Taxonomy (NCBI): domain Eukaryota; kingdom Metazoa; phylum Chordata; class Mammalia; order Rodentia; family Heteromyidae; genus Dipodomys; species Dipodomys merriami. Next base: position 51,367 of record NW_027203240.1, on the reverse strand, counting down.
ATCCTTCATCATTTCTTTGGAATCTAACAGAATGATGCTTACTTTTTCCAATTTTTGGTTGGGAATCATGAGCTCTTTAGCATCTAGGAATGTTCTGTAATGAAGACAACCTTTAAAACACAACTGAGGATTATATATTAGTTACACTTCAGTAGGAAACTTGACTTCTCAAAACATAATGACAAAATTAGCCCAAACTTCCAACTGTGTATGCCTTCCTTGTTTCTTTTTTATTACTTTCTTGCTTTGTTTTATTGAGACAAAATTATACTACCTAGTCCAGGGAATGTATCACTATGTTATTCCACTTTCTAATCTCCTGTCTTATTCTGAGTGCTAGAATTCCTGGCTTGTATCACATTGTCCTACCATTTTTTGTTGGTTTATTTAGATACAGACTCCAATAACATTTCTACTAGACTGATGGCTCAGACTGTTCATGTACTATGTTAAAAGCTATTCTAATATTTGACACAGGTTATGAACATTTTCAGATGCACGTGAAGGTGTCTCTGATTCCTTCCTCCATGGATAGGATCCCTTTATTAATGATGACTTCATTTTCTATCTCTGGCCCCTACCTATATAATATTCTCAAGCTTTTTTGGGGAAAGTTCCCGTAAGGACTTCTAATATTAAAAATTATCACTTGATCCTAGTCTTACTCAGGAAATATTTTCTATTATTTTCTAACTTTTTTACACATTCTGAGAGTTGTTTCTTATGTGTGTTTGAACATATATGTGCCTTTGTATGTGCATATTTGTATCTATGTATGCAAAAACCTCAAGCATTTATTCAGCAATCTTGCTGAATTCCATCACTTGAGCCATTCTTCCAATGTAGCATTTGACTAGCTAATTATAGATAGTGTCTTAAAGACTGTTCTGCCCAGGCTGGATGCAAACTGAACTTACCAGACTCCTTTACATTATTAGGTTTTATTTCTCCAGGAGTATCAACTCTTAAACTACAAACATTTCTGTCAGTGTAAAATCTAAGCTGTAGCCCAGATTTTTAACTCGAGTTCATATAAAGATAGATGGACATACACATTACATATGCTGAGTGTACACTGTTAGAAATATGATCCTAAGCAAGGTTCCAGTGGCTCATGCTTATAGTCCTATTTACCCAGGAGGCTGAGAGTGAGGATTGCAGTTCAAATCCAGCATGGATAGGAAAGTTTCTGAGGCACTTATCTCTAATGAAGCACCAGAAAATTGGAAGTGGTGCTGTGGCTCAAGAGGTAGAGCACAAGCTTTGAGCTGAAGAGAAGAGGGACAGTGCCCAGGCCTGGAGTTCAGGCCCCAGTACCATCAAAAAAAAAAAGAAAAACAAAGTAAAAGAGAAAAATAAATGTGATCTTAGCCACCAGTTCATTGCTAGTATAATTCCTGCTCTCTCAACATGGCCTTTTTTCCAGTTAAATCCATTTTCTTATATCTGACTTGCTTGGAACCAGAATTATTCTTCCATTCTACTTTTTTACAAATTTACATGATTAGCTAGCATATTTAGAGCTAGTAGAAGAAAGAGAGTGGCCTCTTCCTTCATGTTCCACTTAGGAATAATGCTTTTTCTATATCATTCCCATAGATCTAAATACTGGCCTTGGCTTTATTGTTTCAAAGTTGTCTTATTTGCAGAGTCTTCTATAGTGCATTGAACCATTATACATAAACATAGAACTTCTCTTTCTTCTATTCCTATTGTTTCTCCTTCTATTAACTTATGTAAACTTGGGAAATAATGCACAACACACACACTCACAAAAAAATGTTTCTGAGAACCTTCTTCCCACTTAAAATTGGTCTTAATTTACAGAGCACATAAGAAATTTGAAGTTAATGTACTCCAGGATAACTTTTTTTTCGTTTTTTATTGTGAAAATGGTGTACAGAGAGGTTAGAGTTACATAAGTAAGTTAATGAGTACATTATCTAACAAGCATTGTTACCTCCTCATTTGTTTTTCCCCTGCCATCCCTTTTCTGCCAACTGTCCCAAATCTCCCCTCCCATCCCCAAATTGTAAAGTTCGTTTTCAACATAGAGTCTTGATCATCTCATTGTTACAATGGGTCATACTGTGTCTTTGTTTCGGAATTTTATTTCCCTTCCAATCCCATAGTAGAAAAATGTATATGCAAGATGCAAGTCACCAACATCAAATACAGTGAAAACAGGTTATACCATGGAGGAAGAAAATAGAAGACAGATAAAAAAATCACAGCATGATAATAAAAGAGTTCCTGCTTGACTTTACTCCCTGATGCCTCTGACTGTCTCCAGGGCTAGGGGAAGCTGGGGAATGGGCAAGTGGCGCACTTACCTTTCCTTGGACCGGGTCCGTCTTCCATGGGATGGACCAAGACCCAACATCTGGCACCCAACATGGGGCACGAAAGGAAAATATTCTAGCCGAGGTTAAGAGGTCTCTAAGGGTAAGTGAAATCCTTAATATGGGTAATGCTATCTCAGAGAAGGAGGAGGATGGGGCAACATTAGGCCTAGTGGAAGTAAAAGAAGACTTGGGTGCCCCTGACGATCCTAGGCCCTCACCCTATTCCCACAATTGGGGGGAGGTACAGTGCCCTATGCAGCCCTACAGAGGGACCTGGGAGATATGGACCCCTACAGACCTTCCACGGAGAAGCCGAGGGCCAGGGAAGTAACCTATGCTGAGTCTTATCCTGTTAAGGAATGGCCACCAGGGAACCTGGACCCTGGGCCAAAGGATTCACTTCCCCAAGCGTATTCAGTCAATCTGGCACCAGGAGCTAACAGACCCTTGGAATGGTATCCATGGGAAGCCAAGGATATTAACAGCTCTGCAAGGCAGTGGAAGAGGATAGTCCAAACTCTCCTTGGGCCTAGACCCTATTACAGGACATTGCTTATTTTCAGTGTGTCCCTAAAGACTGGCTAGATGTGGACAAAGCTGTCCTCACCAGTTCTCAGTTTATTAAATTGTGTGTCTTCTTTAAGGAGGAATGCAGAGGGCAGGAGGAGAATACCTGGGAAGCTCAACCCACAATACCGACTGCTTATGCCATGTTAACCGGGACAGGGGAAGGGTACTCCACTGGCATCCAATAGGCCACAATACCAGGCCCATACCGTGACCAAGTGAGGCAGGTAGGACTTGTCTAGTGGTACTTATTGAATGAAGGGCTCACTGAGTTCCCCATAGCAGGAGTGAAACAAAAATTGGGTGAGCCTCTACCTGATTTTATAGACTGAGTCCAACTGAGTGTTCACAAGTCGCTGGCAAGGGACCTCCAAGATCAGTTTGTAAAGCTACTGGTTTGGGAAGGGATGAATGCAGACCACACAGCCTGCGTGGGATTGAGAGAGTGTTCCCTGAGCACATGGGTGGTGGCCTCGCAGGATGTGGAATACAACAGCCCCAGTCCCAATCACTATCTTTACCTTTACAGGCTCAGACATCTGCAATGTCTGAGGCTATTACCCAGGCTCTGTCAGCCCAGGGCCTAGGAACCCCAAGGCTATCAGGGAGAGGGACATGTTTTAAATGCAGACAGGAGGGCCCTTTTAAGTGGGACTGTTCACACCAATCCCCCCCTGCCCCTCTGCCAACTGGCCCCGGGGGGTCCAAACCACCCCCTACACCCTGCCCCAGGTGCAGGACGGGGTACCATTGGAAAAAGGATTGTCAATCCAAATTTGAGTTAGATGGGAAGCCTTTAAACTAGGGGAGGGGCATCCTCCAACCCTATTAGCTCAAGGTGGAACCCCCTCTGCTGTAAGGCCCAGGCAGCCTCATGGCAGGATGACCCAGGCCCATTGGACCATCCCCCGGGGAAGGACTCCGCCCTAAAATGAGTATTTTCCTAGGTGTAAAGCAGTTTTACTGCCTAATTGACATGAGGGCAAATTGAACAAAGAGTCGATTGCCCTTATGAAATGGACTAGCCTAGATGGAAAGCAGGGAAAGATATGCGCTTTAGTGGCAAAAAACCTTGCCGCCAATTTACTAGGGCAAGACACATGGATGCTGTGGTCACTACAGACCATCGAGCATCCTATGATGATATCCTGGATGGCGAAGAAGCACAATGGCTTAAACATGATCTAGAGGGAGTTAAGAAAAAGGATATTTTTTAACTTTCATAAGTACAGAGAAGAACATAAGGGACCCACTTGGGTGCACCCCTAATCCTAAAGGCAATTGTCCCCCAAATGCCTCCCATTAGGTGGAAACCAAGAAGCCCTATTTGGGTGGAGCAGTGGCCATTGACCAAACCTAAACTTGTAGCGCTCCACCTTTTGGTGGAGGAACAGATAAAACTTGGGCACATACTCTCTTCTGTGAGTCCTTGTATTTGTTATCCAAAAGGCATCTGGGGCTTGGTTCATGCTCCAAGATCTATGTAAGGTAACTGAAAGGATGGAGCTAGTAGGAATGCCCTAAGAGGTATGCCCTGGACTCCTGCTTCAGAATATACCTTGGTTGTAATTGATATTAAGGATAGTTTTTTTTTGATCCTCTTACATCTGGATTACTGCAAGAAATTTGCCTTCTCCATCCCTTCTCTTAATATTTTCCCATCCTGATCAGGGGTTTGAATGGAGGGTGCTGTCACAGCGTATGGCCAACAGCCTGGCCTTTTGCTAACAATACTTGGTCACACTTTTAGGGCCTGTGCTGGGTTCAGACACCTCTCTTGCCTATGCCTACATGGATGACATAATTCTGAGGCACCAAGACCTGGGCCGCCTGGAGGGCCTTCTACCCATGTTCTCACCATATTAAAAAAGGAGGGTTTTCCAATATCTCTAAATAAAATTCAAAAAGTATCTCCTGTTAAGGAGCTCGGATCCCAACTTACCTTGACTCAGGCCAGCCCCCTTAAGCCTTTGCTGGATATTGCAGCATCTCTGTCCCTAACCCAACTTGAAAGTCTTTTAGGTGAAATCAATTGGCTGTTGCCATGGGTTCTCATCCCTAAAGATAGTCTTGTGCCCTTATTCAACCGACTAAAAGACAGGACACCCCAAGAAGTTATTACAATTACAAACAACCATCGGGCAATATTTTTTACAGTTCTAAAGAGCCCTGGATGAACTTTCCCTGAAGAGGTATTCTATTCTTAAGCCCATTTCCCTCTCGTTGTTTGCAGGTGTTACATTGATATCTGCAGTTTTAAGTCAAAGGGGGGGGGAGCCATTAGAGTGGCTTCACACTCCCCTGGGGGGCACACCTCGGATATACTCTCAGGCAGAACAACTTGCCAATGCTATTGTCATGGGAAGGACCCAAGCCCAAAGGCATTATGGCCTTGATCCTCACTCCATTGTTTTTTCTTTTCTGATGGCAGACGTTGAGTACTCACTTGAGCCAATGCTCAACCTGCTCTCTCCCTGGAAGGATTTCTAGTTCAAATTGACTGCCATTATGGGTCATCTAAATGGACAGTCATGGTATGGCGAATTCCCCTCATAATGACTTCTCTATTTTCTCCTACACCTATTCCTGGCGCCCTACATGATTTTACTGATGGAGGTAAAACAGGCTCTGCACATGCAGCCTTTGAGGAGCAACAAAAGACCCCAAGCCAACAAAGATTTCAACTTTGTCAAGGATCAGCAGAATAAAAAGAAATGTTTCCAGTAATTATGGCCCTTCAAGACATTAAAAAAAAACCCTTTAATTTGTATTCTGATAGTTTATATATGATTAACTTGCTCCCTCATATTCCCTAGGCACATATTAAACTGGATGGAAACCCTATTTTCCCCCTTATGGACACCCGTAAGGGCCTATTAGATGTATGGAGAGCCCCTATTCATATTCAACATTTGAGAGGGCATTCAAAACTTACTGGGTTTTTATCCATGGACAATAATTGGGCAGACCAGTTAGCTACTGGCCCACAAGCTTTAATGTTTATATGATTTAACCCACAATAATTGGAGAGGTTTTCAACATAGATTTCCTCAGATTCCTGTAAAGGACTTCAAAAGGATAGACATACATGTAAAACATGCCAACCTTCTTTTTTTTTAATTTTTAAAATTATTTTTATTTTTATTTTTTGTGAACACACTGTACAGAGGGGTTACAATTACATGGGCAGGTTAATGCGTACATTTCTTATCAAGCATTGCAGCCTCCTCTTGTTTACCCTTCACATCCCTTCCCAGCCTCCACCCCACCCTCCACCCAATCCTCCCTGCTTTCCCCACTCCCACCAACATTGTAAAGCTCATTTTCGACATGGCAACTTGTACTTCTCATTGTTGCAACGGGTCCACCTGTATCCTTAAACGAATTGTTTTTCCCCATCTCCTCTACAAGTTATACTCACATAAAATATAGTGAAAGCAAGGGTTATACTGTAGGGGAGGGACATACAAAACTACAAAGAGATAATCTTATAAATGCGTTAGAAACAAATGCCTGAAAGGAAAAAAAAACATTAAAATACATATCTAAGGATTCATTTTCCTAACATCACATTAACTGACCTTTTCCGCTTGATGCATACATATACTAGATATTGCAAATAAGGGAAACCATGGGACCTATGTTTCTTTGGGCCTGGCTTACTTCACTTATTATAATTTTTTCCAAGTTTTTCCATTTCCTAACAAATGGGGCAATGTCATTCTTTCTGATGGAGGCATAGAATTCCATTGTGTATATATAACACATTTTCTTGATCCCTTCATCTACTGAGGGGCATCTGGGCTAGTTCCATATCTTAGCTATGGTAAATAATGCTCATGCCAGCCCTTCTTAAAAGTACCCCTGCTACAACCAGAGGCCTCAAACCCAATGTCCTTTGGCAAACTGATGTGACTCATTTCCCAGACTTTTGTAAGCTTCAATATATTTTTGTTTCTATAGATACCTATTCAGGAGCATGTTGGGCCACAGCACATACAGGAGAAATAACTAATCATTTAGAAGCACATTTTCTTCAATGTTTTGGCACCTTGGGTCTACTAACACAAGTTAAAACCGATAATGGACCTTGTTTTGTTAATAAAGCAATGTCAGAGTTCTTTGACAGATGGCATATTACTCATACTACAGGAAATCCCTATAATCCCCAAGGCCAAGCAATTATAGAAAGAAATCAACAATTTCTTAATGAGCAATTAGTAAAACAAAAAGGGGAGTTAACCCCCATATATGGTTACAGATAGCTTTGTTTACCATTAACATTTTAAATTTTTCAAAAGGGACAATTGAATCCAGATTTCAGAAGCACTGCAGACAACTAAATCCTAAGCCCCAAGTGAAAGTCAGGTGGAAGGACCCCCTGACACAACAATGGAGCGGACCTGACCCCCTAGTTATCATGGGCAGGGGATTCAGATACGTTTTTCCCATAGGGGAGACAGCCCCCATTTGGTCCCGGCCAGGAACTTTAAGTTTTTACCCATTTCCTCTATAGAGGAAGAAGCCCAAGGATAAACTAACCAACAAGGAAAGTAAAACAGCTATGCTGGTCCATGCTTGTGTTTAAAAGAGGGAAAGCTGAAAGGACAATTACTAACCATCCCCAAGGGCAATCAGCCCTTGAGAAGCTCTTGCATTCTCTAACAATTGCAGATGGTGATATTCCAGCTGTTAGCTGTCCTGACCCTCCCAGTCCTGGCATTGTCTCTACAGAATCCACATCAACCTCAATGGGTGACCTGGGCAGTGATCAGCACTGGCAATGGAGAAATCATCAACAGCACCAAAAGAGAAGCTGTCCCTTTGACCTGGTGTCCCTTTGACCTGGCTAGAGGATCCTGGGATGTTGGAGATTGAGTCCCCCTTTACCAAGGACGGCCTGAGTGTGGAGGCCCACGAGGATGCACTGTGCCTCATGTATGGTACCCCCAATACCCAGGCTGCTCCCATGCTTTAAAGAGGTCAATCTTATAAGATACTGACTATTATATATGTCCCAGTAGTAATCGAACTGCTTCGGACATTTCTACCTGTGGTGAGGCTAATGTTTATTAACTTTACTGAGGAGGGAAAAAGGATAATTAACTGGGAGATGGGCAGGATGTGGGGGTTGCGGTTATATCAAAAAGGATAGAGCCCAAGAGAGCCAATGCATGGCTCTCCGTGTCTATTATGATAAGCTCAGTGCTGAAGATTACTCCATACTTTAGGTGAACCACGGAAAGAGGAGGTGCCAATTGGACGAACCTCATAAGAGGTGCCCTGACCTGAACTTCAGCAAAGAGGTGGGTCTGCCATTAAAATAAAAAGGGGGAATCTGTTGGGCACATGGACAGCAAAGTTGGGGCTGAGAGGCAGTTTAGTGGGCAGAGTCCGAGTTGTTTATGTTAAAATCTGACTGTGTACCACAACCAGGCAAAGTGACATCTGTACTTGAATAGCTCAAAGACAGAAGGGAAAGTATAGAAAGTTTAGGTGAATGATAGGATGACCTCTAGAGTGATTGGTTGGTTCCTTTTCCTCCCCTTCCATGCCACTCGGTCTTTTGCTTTAAAAATTGCTTGCTGCGTGGTGATAAAAGAGTTCCTGCTTGACTTGACTCCCTGCTGCATCTGACTGTCTCTGGGGCTACGGGAGGCTGGCGAATGAGCTAGCAGCACAGTTACCTTTCCTCGGACCCCGTCCATCTTCTGCAGGACAGATGAAGATCCAACAGGTAGGGGGAGAACAAAGGAGGAAGCAACAATGCTCAATAAGAAATGTACTCATTACTTTGTTCATGTAACTGTAACCCCTCTGTACATTTTTACAATAAAAAACATACAAAAAATAATGTAGTGCTCAAAGAAGCACTTTGGGGGTAAGGGAAGGATATCTAAATAGCTGTACAAAATTCTACATTGCTTTTTATTAAATGTTCCATATGGAACTGAATAAACATAAGTGCTTCCATTAAAAATATTAAGTCACTGTCTTGGAACTGGGGCCAGTATTTCTGCCATTGAAGGGATTTGAGCTCATTGTCCCGGTAACTCTTTTACACCATTGGTGAAGGGGAAGCTCACTATCCTTGAGGAAAAGAAATTCAAGCTAGAGTTCCCAGGGCCTGCACTGAGGGCCTGCAATGTAAAAAAATATTTCAATACATGTGTAATATATGATATATATGTACATATGCATGTTTATTATATATTGATTATTATAATTATTGCTTTTGTATTTATTTCATTTATTTCATAGTTTATTGTATTTAGTATTATTATACACATAATATTTATTGTGTTTTGTACATCTATTATAAAATTATACACAATAAATTAAGTCATTGACTTGTTTTTCATCAATACTTTATTAAGTGTTGAAACAAGATACATAATTAAATGGAGGCATTAGTCACAGTCATCACATGTTTAGAGTCTCTCCCAAGTATGAGCTTTGTCTTAGTTATCTTTTGACAACTTACTATAAGGATTTCTTTAGATGATTTATACTCAGAAGCTTTTTTTGAGGATAAGCAAGTTGTGGGATAAAATTGTAAGGGTGGGGGTGGGAATGAATGTGGCTTAGTGGTATAGAGCTTGCTCAGCATACATGAATGCCAGGGTTTGAATCCTCAGTGCCACATACTCAGAAAATCCCATAAGCTGTGGAGTGGCTCAAGTGGTAGAGCGCTAGAATTGAGAAAAAGAAGCTCAAAGACAGTACCCAGGTCCTTAGATCAAGCCCCAGGACTGGCAAAAACAATGGGCCAGATGCTGGTGGCTCACTCTTGGAACCCTAGCTTCTCAGGAGACTGAGATCTGAAGACACAGTTCAAAGACAGCTTACACAAGGAAAGCCTGTCAGACTCTTATCTCCAATGAATCACCAAAAGACCTCAGATGGTGCTGTGGCTCAAGTGGTAGAGTGTTAGCCTTGAGCTGAATGGTGCAGGGACAGCGCCCAGGCTTCAGTCTGAGAAAAACATCTGGAAAAAGAGTGAGGGATAGTCAAAGTACTTTTCCTGAGTGAGGGATAATCAAAGTACTTTTCCTATTTGCTAATTATGAGAATATTTTTGGGAAAATGAACATTGATGTACACCAGAGTTGGAGTCAGGGCTCAAGGTCCAAGTATAGCAGATCCATATGACCAGCCTCTCAGACTCTAACATTATAACCTTGTGTCCTACAGAGTTCTGAAAGGTCCAATATTGAAAGGCATAATATGCTCCCCAAACCCTTTGTGATAAGCACTTGACTTCTATTGTCAATGTCATTACAGTTCTGAACCTAGCACTTCACAAGTAGCTCAGGCCCGTCACCCTAGCTCAGGAGACTGAGGTCTCAGGATCACAGGGTGAAGCCAGCCAGGACAGGAAAGTCTATGACACTCTAACTTTCACTTCTGAAAGGTCAGATATTCAAGAGCTTTCTGGGTTTCCCTTGGTGATGCGAGGTTACTTGCACACTAAATGTTCTTAGAGTTCTCAAGCTATAGAAGCAGGAAAGAAACATTATTGACCCATCCCGGATTCAAATGAAGTTCTCAGGATCCAAGCCCTAGCTGTGTTATCAGGAACTACTCCATTGTAACACTGTATTTGAAGGACAGAAAATAGTTGCAAAAGCCGTGCTATATGAAGAGACCAAGGCCTGTAGGATTAGGAGGCAGAATGTACACACTCAACAGGAAAGTGAGCTGCAAAACCACTTCATTCATTCAGGCAAAACCAGCAATGGGGGGGGGCAACTTCAAACATTTGTTAGAGTTACACCAGGGTCAGGCTTTTCTCAGCCTCTTCAAACGATGACTAATTAATCTTCCCTCAGGTGAAGGGATCCTCAGGCTATCTTTACGGTAATAATGGAGAGTCAGTTTAATGGGGAGAAGGGAGGAACAGAGTAGAAAAACCCTACTCTCTGGTCTTAGGGAGTAGGTTTTTGACTCAGTCAGATTTGAAGGCCCTTCTTCTACCTCTGCCAGTCCATTCTCCTTCCTTCATTCTCCACATAATTAATGCAAATCCCCAGTCAAAGGAGAGGCAGAGCCCTTTTTCTACTATCTCCAAGCACCCGAGTTAGAACCTGGCTCTGCCCTCTTGGCTCTTCTGCTGCCTGAGAAGTGGGAGAGAGACAGTCTTCCTGTTCTGTGGTGTGTGATGGCGAAGCTGGTGGCCTAGAGCACTGCAGAAAACCTCATGATTGGGAATTTTTCCCTTCTTTCCTCTTGAAGTCTAAGACCAGATTCACCTATCATCTATCTATCTATCTATCTATCTATCTATCTATCTATCTATCTATCTATCTATCTATCTATCTATCTATCTATCTATCTATCTATCTATCATCTATCTACCTACCTACCTACCTACCTACCTACCTACCTACCTACCTACCTACCTACCTACCTACCTACCGAGTGAGCTAGCTATCTCTTTGTCAGTCCATGGGTTGAACTCAAGGCCTGGGCACTGTATCTAGCACTCTACTACTTGAGCCATAGCACCAATTCTGGCTTTTTCTGTGTATGTGCTACTGAAGAATCAAAACCAGGGCTTCTTGCATGCTAGGCAAGCACTCTCTCACTAATCCACATTCCCAGCCTCCTCATCTTTTTCTTAATGGTAGTTTTTATGTAAGTATGCTACCAACTTATGTCCCCAAGTTTAATTTTCTGAATGCTGGTTATTTCTATGAACCCTGATCTTCTCTTCTCCTGCCTGATTTGTGACTGTTTTTATCTTGGCCTCATAATAAAATTTAAATAAGGGCTGCTGAGAGTTTAAGGATGAATCATATAAGGACACATGTCTGGAACCATGGAAGAGAAAAGCCATGGCCAGAAATGAAGAAAATGATGTGGTATGTGCAACAAGCATATCTGAAAAATAAATCAGTAAATAAAAGCAAAAGCAATACATATGATCTGTGTGCACTCAGGGAGGTAATATACACACATAAATAGGTAGGGTACTGGCACATAACTTGGCCTTCTCTTTTTGAATTTGTGTGGCCATCCCAGGGCTTAAACTCAGGACCCCATGCATTCCTCAGTTATTTTGCTCAAGGCTGAGGCTCTACCTCCACCACAGATCCACTTCCAGCCATCTGGTCATTAAGTGGATATAAAGTCAACCCAGGCATGCCTGGTCTGTCCTGTATCTCCTGCTCGGCTCTCTCAAAGTTGGAGTTCTGCCTTCTGGACCACTGCTCCTCTTCTGTTTTTCTGGTAGTTTATTGGACATAAGAGTCTCACAGACTTTCCTGCTCCGGCTGGCTTTGGATGGCGATCTCCTGAGGAGTCTTCAAGAGGCTTTCCTCACGGATTCGATGAGAAGCCACTACACACAAAACCTTAGTCTAAATCTTGGGAGGTACTAGCAAATCAGAAACATGAAGATGCTTCTAGTGTGTTCTAGATACTTAAGGTTAGAGACAAATACACTCATAACTATTAGATTATTTTATAGGCGAAAGGAGCAATGCAGACAGTACTAGGATCACTCCAGCTTTCAGTCCTCGAATCCTGAGACAGTAAATTCACTGCAGCTCAAAGCTAAGTGACAGAGCTAGCATGAACTGTAGGCCTTAGCTCCCAAATCCTATGACAATCATTTCCCACTTTTGGCTTCTAAACTGTGACCACAGGGGAAAATGAGGAGAGAAAATCCTTCTCAGAGAAAGCAGCTATAAACAACATTGGGTAGTTTACTTATAAATTCAAACTATTGGAACGACCCTTTGAAGAAATTAGGTTGTCCAGATTAAAACATGAAGAAGCAAAGAAAGTCAGGTGCCAGTGTCTGCTGACTATAATCCCAGCTCCTCAGGTGGATGAGATGTAGAGATTCTCAGTTTGAATCCAGCCCAGTTAGGAGAGTCCTTGAAATGCTTTTTCTAAATGACAACAGAAAAACCCAGAAGTGGGACTGTGACTCAAGGCTAATGAACTACCCTGGAGCAAAAGGAGATCAGGGACAACCCATAGACTCATAGTTGAACTCCAGGACCTGCCCCCCTAAAGGAGCCTTTACCTCCATGTCTTTGTGTATGGATGCATTCCCATTGGTGAAACACCAGAGTAGCTATTATGAATTGCACCAAGCTAGGAAATTTGTTCTCAATTCAGTGATTTCATAGCACAGAGACAGCTTTCATGACTGTGCATGTTCTGGGGATCCTATGAGTGGTCCTAGTGTAGCCTAAGAGATTCTCTGTACCCCAGGCCTGCTGGAAGAAGTCTCTCTCATTGGACAGGCAGACCAAAGGCCTCAGTCCTGTACAGCTGTGTAATGAACAACTCCATCCAGGCCAATTAGTGAGGATGAGTGTGTGCAGGCTCTGAATGCCAGGAGAAAAAGGCCTCTTTGTACCTCAAGCTATCTCTCTCCCCAGTGCTCTGTTTTGACAGGAAACCTTGATGTGTGCCACCTCCCTTGACAAGCCAAGTTTCCTGCACTTACTCTGCCTTAGGGAGACTATGTTCCCATGTTCGATACAGTGCTAAATGTAATTCAGGAGTCCTCCTGGAACACAATTATGGCGCTGAACCTAATAAAATGTTTCATTGCAGATGATGCTGGGGCTATGATGCCTCTCCTTGGTTTCCTGAAGCTTGGGAAATCCAAGCATATATCACAATACTTCCTGTCATATGGGGCTGGTGAAGATCATCAGGTTTTGAAATCTTTGACCTCTCCTTGTTGGATCCTGATTGGTTAGGTTTTGATTGTGAACACAAGGCCTGGGTTCTGGACATGAGCTCAGAACAGAACTCTATTGCTTGACCATTTTGTATTACAGCTTCACTTCTGCTTTCTCTCTCTCTCTCTCTCTCTCTCTCTCTCTCTCTCTCTCTCTCTCTCTCTCTCTCTCTCTTCTCTCTTTCTCTGGTGTGTGTGTGTGTGTGTGTGTGTGTGCGCGCGCGTGTGTGTGTGTGTGTGCATACACTAGTCCTGGAGCTTGAACTCAGAACATGAGCATTGTACTTAATTTCTCTTATAAAAATATAGCCCTTTCCCACTTGAGCCACAGAGCCAATTCAGGCTTTATTCTTGGAATGTTGTACTGAGTAATCAGGCCCAAGGTTACATATATGCAAAGCACTCTACACCTAAGGCACATTCACAGCCCTTTACTTCAGGTTTGTTAGTATGTTTCTGTCTTTTTGTTTTTGTTCTTGTCAGTTGCAGGAGTTGAAGTCTCGGCCCTGGGTGCTCTCCCTGAGTTCTTTAGCTCAAGTTTTGTGCCCTAACACTTTAGCCACAGAGCCATTTCAGGTTATTTGAGCCTCAATATTCTTGTCTGCATAATCATCTCAGTTGTGGAGCTCTTACAAGGACCAGATGAATGAATGCACCCTGTGAAGGACACAGCAAATGGCACTCTGAAGGACTCAGCACACAGCAATACGTGAAAAAATCAGCACCCAGCACCCAATGGGTAAATCTGCAGCAGTGTGGGGGAAGGGGGAGCTCACCGTGCTGGAAGACAAGAAAGTCAGATCTGTTCCCAGGGCCTGAACTCAAGTCTTAGCACTCATATATTTTAAGTACATGATTTAAATTTACATACACATGTTTACTGTATATTGCGGTTAGTGTAGATATTCATTTTGTGTTTTATTTATTATGTATATTAGTGAGTATGATTATGCATATAACGTTTTTTACATCAGATTACATAGGACATAGATTTGCCTGTGTATTAGACATCATTCCTGAGACCCCGGATTTTCACCAATTAGGAAAACAAGTGGGACAATTGGTTTCTTTCACCAGAATTAAGTTTTTGGCAGTTCTGTGATTTGAACTCCGTGCCTAGAAGGCCCACTTCATGAATGGGTCAATGTTAGTACACCAGTCTGATGCAAGTGAAGTTGTTGGACAAATTTGTGGACCTGAGATCAAGCCCTAGGATTAGCCAACATATAAACAAATAGATGTGTAGATGCAGTGTGTGTGTGTAATTACATATGTATATGCAGCTATAAATGTATACAGAGACAGACATTTATGTAGATTCTAGTACATAACTATATAAAGTGATATCTATATCTGATTTTCATATATTCTATTACTACCAATTATTTGATCTAAAATTATGCCTTCATTAATTGATCACAGTAGAAGACTTAATAAAGTACTAAATTAATTAGTGACTTGAATTTATTGCATACAATCTTATACTAGAATGACTAGCTAATTATTAATTCAATTAGTACAATTCAAACATTCTATTAGTGTTCCTACACATAGGAACATAGGATCTTCAGCAGTGTTTAGGTGCCAGTCCCAGTATCCATCTCAGGGCCTAGGTGTGTGGGTTAGGCTCAGGCTTCACTGACAGCCTACCAGCCTTCAGCCATGCTAGGTCACATTCAATTTTCAAGAGGAGTCATTGAGACCCAGGATGGTCAATTGCAAAGGAAACAAAGGTAAAACGGTTGTGTACAACTTGCTGTTTATTTCCCTCCTCCATTTGTCTTGGTTTGATGTGTTTTGTTTTGTTTTGCCGCCAGTGCCAGGAGTTGAATTGGGTCCTAGGATCCCTGGATCATCTGTGGGTGTAAAAGCTGCACCCCAGCCTAGGGTAATCATGGTTTAAGACACAATAAAATGCTTCCTTGAGCAAAAAGAGCTCAGGGAAAATGTCTAGGCTAACAGTTCAAGCCTCAAGACCAAAGCCAGTAACTACATGTGTCTGTGTATGTATGCATGTATTTCTACCGGTGAACATCCAGAGTTGCTATGTTGAAAGGCACCCAGATAGGAAATTTGTTTGAATAGAATTATTTCATTGCATAGAGAATTCATTCAAGTCAATGCTGGTTCTGGGGCTCCCCCTCACTGTTCCCAGTGTAGCCTGAGCATTTCCCTACACCCCAGGCTGCTGGAGGAAGTCTGCCTCATTGTTGGAACAGGCAGACATAAAGCCTCACTCCTGTACAACTGTGTAACAAACAATTCATCTGGGGCAATTAGTGTGGGCAGACTCTGAATGCCAGGAGAAAAAAGGCCACTTTGTACCCCAAGCTCTTTCCCCAGTGCTCTTTTTGACAAGAAGCCCTCATTTGTGCTGCCTCTCAGGTCAGGCCAAGTTCCCTGTACTTATCCTGTCTTTGTTAGACTATGTCCCAGTGTTGAAACAAACTGCTACAATTAATTCAAGAGTCCTTCTGGCAGACAACTGAGAGCTGAACCTAATGAAATGATTCATTATTGGCAATGGTATTTCCCTAGGTTTCCGGAAGCTTGCTAAATATAAGCTTATGTGTAATATCAGAGTGCTTCCTGTCATGTAGGGTTGGTGAAGCTCATCAGGATTTGAAACCTTTGACCTCTCCTAGTTAGGGCCTAGGTGGCTAGGTTTCGTGATTGAAAACAGGACCAGAGTGCTGACCCTGAGCTCAGAGCAGAAGCTCTTTGCTTTACCATTTGGTGTCACAGCTTCATGTCTGGTCTGTGTGTGTGTGTGTGTGTGTGTGTGTGTGTGTGTGTGTGTGTGTGTGTGTGTGTGTTGTATTTGTGTGTGCACATGTGCACACGCATGCATGCACCCATGCACCCGTCCTGGAGCTTGAACTCAGGACCTGAGCACTGTTCCAGTTTCACCTGTACAAGGATAACACTCTACCACTTGAGCCACAGAACCACTTCAGGCTTTTTTTCTAGTGATGTGATACTTTGGATTCAAACCCAGTGTTTCTTATATGCAAAGCATGCTTCCCCTAAGATCCATTCCCTGCATTCTACTTCAGGTTTCTTGCTTTCTTTTCTTGTAAGTTGGAGGAGTTGAAGTCTGAGCCTGGTTGCTGTCTCTGAGTTCTTGAGCTCAAGCTCTACCACTTGAGCTACAGCGCCCCTTCAGGCTATCTGGTGGTTCACTGGAGATAACCATCTCAAGGAATTTCCTGCCCAGGCTAGCTTTGGACCATTATCCCCAGCTCTCAGGCTCCTGAGTAGCTAGGATGACAGGCCCGAGTCAGTGACACCCTACTTCCACTTCAAGTTGCTAAATAATGAGAAGGATATAAGAGTCTCAGGACCTTTTGTGTCTGGGATAGTTTTGAACCAAGATTGTCTGATCTGAGCTTCCTGAGTAGGCAGGATGACAGACCTCAGCTACAGATGCCTAGGGTTCTTGGCTACACCTCATAGGGCACTAGCGTGGAACAGGATAGAGAGCCTCAGGCAGAAGGTACAACATGGGTAAAGGTCATGAGGTGTGGTGTAGAGCAAGTGGTGTGGGTGGAATGAATGTTCTGTGGCTTCAGACAAATCTGGCAGGACATTCGAGTCTGGGTCAAGGTTTGTATTTGAGTCACAGGTAGGGAAGAGGATGGGGTCCCAGAATGAGGCCCAGGAGGAAGATTAGCTTGACTTTTCACCATGGACCCCAGCCATTTCTTGTGGCTAGAAGCCTATTTTTCACAGCTCCTGACATTCAGGCATCCTTTGCATTGAGGAGTAAGGGCAAATGTAGGGAAGAACTCTTGCTTTAAAAAAAGCTTCTGGCCCAATGCCAACAGTGGCTCAACACCTGTAAATCCTAGCTACTCAGGAGACTGGGTTCAGAGATCATGGATCAAAACCAGCTTAGTGAGACTTAGTGAGACTCTTCTTGCCAGTGAACTACCCAAACCCAGAAATTGTGCTATGACTCAAGTGGTAGAGTGCCAACCTTGAGGGAAAAAGTTAGGAGACCAGAGCCCAGGCCTGAATTCAAGGCCAGTACTGGCACAGAAAAAATAAAGAAAAGCTTTCAGGAGCTCCTTGTCCACTGTTGTGAAAGGCCAGATCACCAGGTACTGGTGGCTCATGCTTGTCCTCCTAGCTCCTCAGGAGGCTGACATGTGACGATCACCGTTCAAAGCCAGCCAAGGAGGATAGTCCGGGGAATTCTGAAACTCCAGAAAACTGGAAGTGGCCCTCTGGCTCAAGTGGTAAGCTGAAGCTAGGTGACAACGCCCTGGCCCACAGTTCAAGCCCTATGACCAACACCTGGCCTGCTTGGATCTCACTTTGTGCCTCTAAGCAGAGTATTTTCCAGTGGACCCCTGAGTTTCTCCCAATGTCTAGGTATCCTACAAGTCTTGAGAGCAGCCCATTTGGAGGCCTTTGCCTACAGATCGAGCCACATTGTCAGAGAAGTGTCCAGCCTTGGGGCATGGAGGTCATCGTCTGGCTCATCAGAATGGAATCTGTCATGGGTACAGTGTGGGTCTGAGCAGTAAATCAATGTCTCTGGACCAGGAGGGGCAGAAGATCACATGGCAGGTAAAGCCTACTCACGTAGGTATCACAAGAGTGCAAATCTGTCAGCACACTTCCAGTGCGTGTTGAGTTGGGCTCATGAAAGTCTTGTGGGTTCAGGAATCCACAGCCGGCTGCCTGGTGCTTGTAGCATTCACTATCCCTGGAGTTACAGGGCTCACCAGTGCTTGGGGTCCAGTGAAGGCCTTCAGTCGTGGGCTGACTACAAAAGAGCATCCATAATGTCCTTTCCCTTGGTCCTGTGGCCCTGTGCACGGATGGAGGAGCAGGTTCTATGGAACTTACTGCCATGGCCCAGACACAGTCAGGGGCTGCTGGGAGCTGAAGTGTACTGTATTTCAAGTGGTAGAGCACAAACCTTGTGCAAACAAGCTAAAGAATACCACATAGGCTCTGAGTTCAAGCCTCGGTAAACAACAAACACACACACGCAAACACACACGCAAATACACACACACATGCACACACATACACACACTCATGCACAAAAAAGCACACACAACATCCTTAGCAGTTCCCAATGGCTCATCCCAGCAATCTTAGCTACTTAAGATGCTGAGCTCATGGGATGGCAGCTTGAAGCCAGCCCGGGCAGGAAAGTATGTAAGACTCTTCACTCCAGTGAACTACTAAAAAGATGAAAGGTGAGCCATGGTTCAAGTGGTAGAGTGTTAGCTTTGAGCAAAGGAAGCTCAGGGACAGTGCGTAGGCCCTGAGTTCCAGCTCTAAGATTTTTTTTTAGACACCCTTTGCCTCCACCCCCTCCCCAATCAGGCCATAAATCCAGATTTTGGTCACTTCCACTTCTGCCACTTTCATAGCACTGCCACAAGTGACCAGTGTGTGGCCACACTGGATTAAGAGAACTTTCAACAAGAGGGGCATAGCCAGGTCAAGGCTAATGCCCCAGAACATTGAGGTATTGGCCATACCAGTCTCTCATGCCCCAGTTCCCTGGACTTAGAATCTAAAGTCTGTGTCTCTGTATTCTGGACATCCAGAATTGTCTAGAAGGACCTGAGAGGCCAAGCTGGGGCAGGAAGATAGACTTTCCTGCGACAAGTTACGTTGACATTTCCTAGACACCAATGGATACTCCAAACCACTTTGGTCTCATCTCCCATGTAGCCCCGGACCCTCCTTGCTTGGGAAGCCTTCAGTCAGCTATCAATTTCAAGTTGGCTAGAGCCACCAGAAACCCCCTTTCCTCCACTTCACTGCCAGCTTGAAGGGAGGGATGTGCAGCCAGAGGCCCAACTGAGAAAAAATCAAGATATCGCATGACTAAGGACCCCCAGAGGCAGGGGAGACCCTATGCCAGTAGGCCCAGCTGGCCCAGAATCCCCTGGAGGTGCCCAAAGATTTGGACAGGCCAGACTTTGGTCCCAAAATAAAGCTGAAATGCAGGCCTCTGCCAATTTAGGACTCATTGTTGACCTTGATAGGGGGCTAAAGTACAAGTTTGGCATGGAGGAGGAGCACTATCCAAGGCAGAAAGAGTCAAACAGGCACCCAGGAAGTGCACAGAGTAAGAAGAGGGAAAATACACACACACCCACATACACACACACATAAGTAGCCCAATGCCTCAGCAGTCCCTGAGCACTCTGAACATCCCACCCCCAAGAAGATGTCACTACTATCCTCAGACCAACTGTAGACAAAACTCATGGCCTCTCACACATCTGGAATGGCTCATAACAGAGGTTGGAATTTCCTAAAAGTACACACCACTATGCAGAAAACTCATCTACCTTATTTTTGGTTGTCTGTCATGGAGTTTGAACTCTGGGCCTGTGCACAATCCCTCAGCTCTTCAGCTGAAGGTGGGCACTCTACCACTGGAGCCACAGTGCCACTTCTGGCTTTCTGGTGGTTCACTGGAGATAAAGTCTCACAGGTTTTCCTTCCCAAGCTGGCTTTGATCTCAGATCTCAGCCTCCTGAGTATCTAGGATGACACAGTGTGAGCCACCAGTGTCGCCTGGCTTCAGCCACCTTCTTAGCCCCAGGGGAAACCCAACTCGTCAGGCCACAAACCACATGCAATCCTTCACTTCAGACTTTGACACCAGCATTCAAAACCATTCTTCCATGGATGGAGAGCATATAATTGACACTAACATCCCACCCGTACTCCCATTCACCCACTCTCTGCCTGCCACAGGCCACGACCTATGGAGTTCTTGGTAAGACACCACCCACCCTACTGTGGTTTCACACTGGGGCAAATCTGGGTAGTTCTTAGAAATGTCTGTACAGTGAGGCCAGCAGCTGGTCTCCCAAACACAGCAACCCCACTACTTCAACATCTCTTGCAAGCAAGGAAGGGGTGTCTTTCTTTCTTCCTTCCTTTCTATGATTTTTGGTTGAGGGGCATGGACTCAGAGCTTGGGTACTGTCCTTGAATTCTAATTTTCCTTAAAGCCAGTGGTCTACCACTTGAACCACAGTACCACTGCCAGTTGCAGATTGGAGTTGAGGCTCTCCTGGGACTTTCCTGTCTGGTCTGGGAAATGAGGTCCTCTGGATCTCAGCCTCCCAAGTGGCCAGGATGACAGGCGTGGGATGACAGGTGTGAGCCACCTGCACACTGCTTAAGGTGTCTCATCCTTCAGAATTTCCAGCTATTCCTCCTCTAGACGCTACCACCTAAACACCCCTCTACCTCCCTCAGGGACAACAAAGGGAGGCTCAGAATCTGGGTGGGACCATGGGCATTAAAGGCCCCCCTCCACATCACTAACATTCTCTAAGCTCCCATTTGCCTCCTATGGATGGCCTGGTCATCCAGGGCAGATCAGACCCACTAGGAGTTCTGGGGCCTTCCCTGTATCCCCCTGCGCTACCCAACCAGTACCTGACAATTTCTGGGGCCAGCTGTTCCATGTCCCATTGGAAGACGTTGGGAGGGTTGCTGATAATGGGTCTACGAGTGTCCAGGGCAGAAGGAGTGTCCATCTCCCTTCTGTCAAAGAAGGAAACACAAAGCATGGATGATCTATTAAGAACTACAGGGCATAGCTATCCACCGGTTACCAAGGTCCCTTGGAGAGCTGTTTTATGTTGACAGTCCTTGGGCTTGGCCTTGGGGCCTGGGTGGTATCTCCGAGTTTCTTTGGCTCCATGTAAGCACTTCCACCTGAGCCATGGTGCCACTTCTGACATTTTCTGTGTATGCAGGACCTAGGAATCAAACCTGGGGTTTCCTGCATGCTAGCCAAGCTGTCTACCTCTAAAACACAATCCAAGCCCTATATAGTTGTTCTCCTGTGACCCATCAGGCCTGTCTCCAGACAGTCTTGCACATCTCTACCGAGTTTCTCACCAACAGTCCTGGCTGGAAATGAACACGCTCTGCTATGTTGTCCATCATCTGTGGCAACTTTGCTCTCTGTGCTTCCTGTCAGCTCCTCCGTGTTAAATAAGTCCCCCTTTTCAAGTGATGCCTCTAAGAAGCCCGTTCTGATCACATTGGCAGAGCTGGAACCTCTCTGCTCTGCAGGCTTCTGGCCTTATCACGCCCTGCCTTCTGTCCAGTGTGGGTTGAGAATGCACAAAGGGGAAGGCCTGGCTTCCACCACCGGATTTCTGAAGGAACTGATACACCACCCAGGGACAGGTGTTGTACCACACTCCAAGATAGGGCCCTCTAAGCTTGGGCAGTCTGTGGGCAACAAGACGGGGCCATTTCTTTGTGTGGGGTTGAGCTCAGAATCTGGGAGCTGTCTCTGACTTTTTGGGCTCAAGGCTGGTGCTCTACCACTTGAGCCACAGCTCCATTTCAGGCTTTTTGGTGGTTCCATGGAGAGTAGAGTCTCACAGTCTTTCCAGCTTATGGCTGGCTTCAAACTGTGATCCTCAGATCTCAGCCTCCCGAGTAGATAGGATGACAGGTGTGAGCCTTAGCCCCGGGTGACGGGCACCAAAGCCTTTTTTTTTTTTGCTCCCGTTTCAACTAGCAAGCCGAAGTTAAAACAATCAGTTACAGGGGATCAAGATCCTTTCCTAGGTCAGTTAATCCAAGGAGATAAAGTGTCTTTGGAAAAGGCTAGTCTGAGTAGGCCTAGTCGTGTGGGGGTGTGTTGGTGTGGGTGTGTGGGAGTGTGTCGGGGATACCTACCCCCATCTCTCTGGTACCTCATCTTTCCAGCAGGGAGTGCATCCAGGATAGTCACCCCAAGGAAGAAGAATGGGGGAGGGTACCTAAGGTCACATTCAGGGGGATGATCCCAATTATGTCCTCTAACCGAACCTGGACAGATAAAGGAGAGAAAGAGAAGTTTTGAGAAATATCAAGGGAAGCCCCTTACCTTTGGCTACAAGTACCAGCGAGAAGACTGAATCCATCTGTCTTGGTCGTCAGATAAAAGGTGTACACTGTTCATTTATTTTATTATTATTTTGTGAGTCCTAGGGCTTGGATTCAGGTTATCTCTGAGCTTCTTTTGTTCAAGACTGAGGCTCTACTACTTGAGCCACAGCAACAAATCTGGCTTTTTTGTGTGTGGGTTTGGAGGGGGAGGTGGTTCATGGGAGATAAGAATCTCATGGACTCTCATGCCCGGGCTGGCTCTGAGTCACGACCATCAGACCTCAGCTTACCAATAGCCAGGATGATGGTCAGAAGCCACCAGCTCCTGACCACCACCATCCATTTATAATCCCTTAGGCCCAGGGCTGAGCCATCCATATTACACCGCATTGTTGGGAGTGGGAAGCAGACATGAATGGGTTTGATACTTTAACAGCCTTCCTATCTTTGAGCATTGTTCCGGGTCAGTCTGATGGTGGCTTCCTCCTTATCCACAGCAATGACTTGGCTCTGTCACAAGAACAAATGTCCCCTGGGATGTTTCAGGTCTAGGGTCTTTCCTCTGCACTCCGTTTCCCTAACCGAAATGACACACCCTAGCAAAGAATAGTAGACACTGAATGTTTTCATTGTTTTATACCAGGGTCTGGCCAGATAGGTGAGGGTGAGGGTTAGAGGCCCGGGATCGTGCTGAGCAGGGGGACAATGCCTCCTCATCTAATTTCCTTCAATGGTCTATCAGAGTGATTTGGGGAAGGACTCATGGGATGGATAATGAACAACCATCACGGTCTAGCCAGGGCACAGAGGGGCTTACCTCATGAATCTGCTTCAACAGGCTAACTGACACACCTCCTGACCCACAGCTCACATCCAGAATGAGAGGGCCAGCTTGGGTTCCAGCCAGATAGGGATGCTGGGCCACCTCCTCCAGCACCCATTCAACCAGTTCCTGTGTGAGAGAAAGACAGAGAGAGAAAGAAGGCCAAAATTACACTTATGCCAGGTGCCGGTGGCTCAGGCCTATAATCCTAACTACAGAGGAGGCTGAGATATGAAGATCATGGTTCATAGCTGGCCCAGGTAGGAATGTCTGTGAGATTCTTATCCTCAAAGAACCACCAGAAAACCGGAAGTGATGCTTTGGCTCATGTGGTAGAGCGCTATCCTTGATCTGAGGAGCTTGGGTACACTGCCCTGGCCCAGAGTTCAAACCCCATGACTGACAAGCAGTGGACTTCCCACCATAAGAAGTGGACTGCATAGCACCCACTGTCCTAGTGTCCTAGAGAGCATGGCAGAGAAGTCTGGCTGAGCTTCCTGTGTGCTGAGGGTCACGAGTAGATCACCCGACTTCTCCATGCCTCATTTTCCCCAGCTGCAAAACTGAATAGTGTGAAGGATCCCCTTTATCATGGAGATAGGGTAATGATGAAAAAGAACCATGTTTAGTTTCATTATCCCACACCTATTGCATGATTAGGAGCGGACGCCATCTGCCACATCACCTCCTGCTGAGTCTCCCTGAGAGATCATGCCAGGCAAAGCATAAGCTTCATGTAAACATGCATGCAGGAAGGGGGTGTTGGTTCAAGGCTTCTTATACACTTGGCTGCACCTTAATTGCCTCTACCTTTATTCTTACTATATTCTTCTTGGCTGTACATTTGTTGTCTTTATTCTTGATTTGGCTATTTTTCTATTGATCCACGAACAGAGCATGTTGTTTCTTTCCAGTCCAATAGAGACGGCTTCTCTAAATAATAAAGACTAGGACCAAAGTTTAGATGTGGTCAATTCCCCAATCAATATATCATCTGATGAGACGTTGCCTCCAGAAACTCCTGCATCTTCAAAAGCAGTTTTGCGGCTCCCTTATAGTAAATATAGAATTTTAAAATTTCCAGATATGTTACAATAGGAAGAATTAATGAATTAAACTAAACCAGAAGGAGTTATATCAAAAGTACAGAAAGTTATAGAAAAAGGGATCTCTGATAATAAAAGGAAAAGAAAGATTCCCACAACAGTTATGACTAAGTTTGGTCCAGCTTACATTATAGGGAATATATGGTGGTTTCCCACCTCTTTCATTTGGAAATATGATGGCTGACTTATTAACTACGAGAAACCATCATGCTTTATTTGTAATTAATCACCTTAATACTAATGAACAAAATCTTACACTTATGCAAATACATTGGAGCGAAATTGGATTTAAAGTTCAGCCAAAAGTTAAAAGGAAAGATTTGCTCACAGGCACCTGCAAAGGGCCTGATGAATTTAATCACCTCGGGATGAGGGTATACATGTATGTTTCCACAGGATGCCGAGTCACCCATCTGGAATCTCAACCGACTCGTGTGCCCCTACAAAAATAAGAGAAACCCAGGGGGAAAAAACCAGAAGATGCAAATGAAGAAAGCGATGCAAAAGCACAAAGTCTTCATCTTTCTCCTCAACAGGCAAGACAACAAAAGAAGCCCAACCACCAACGTGGGAACAAATTAAGAAGCTCACCCATTCTGCAGAGGAGGTTGTGGTTTCTACAGGAAACACTATCACTGTTGAAAATATGTTTCTTGCTATGCTTTCCATTATTGCTGTGCAGGCAGTGTCTGTTTCAGGAGAACAATACTGGGCATATGTTCCTAATCCTCCTCTTCTACATCCCGTGGGATGGGGGGGGGGATGATGATATAATACAAGTAATGTCAAACAATAGTGACCTGCTAGGGGGTTTGGAAGACTATTCTAATTCTCATATGACTTCTCAAACAATTAATTATGAATGAATGACAGATACCACTCCAATTTGCATAACGCTATCAGTAGAAAATCTCCCTGAGTGTTTGCCTATAAACTATAGAACTTTTTTGACTGATGCCCTTGATCAATCCAATGATAAAAAGTTCAAAAAAAAAGATTGATGTGGAAAATTGGCATGATGACATTAGGCTTTCATACTTATAATGAATCCTTTTTTCATTGCAAGAGGAATATACATTTAGATAACTGCCAACAAAAATATCATGAAAAGAATCAGTTTGGGGATGCATTAATTACCTCACCAAAATGCTGGGAATGTGGATTTCAAAAGGCCTCTTTTTTACAACCCTATGGGGCACCAGATAGTATTTTTTTTATTTTTTCCATTGCTAACCCTGATTATGATTATGCCTCCTACTTAAAACATAATTCATGAAAGTTTAATGGCTATGCTCCTGATACTCATGGGGAACCCCTGAAAAGATGGCTCACTCCATGGTGGGTGGCTTCCATTTTGGCGAGTCACTCTCCCTTTCACAATAAAACTGGCATTCAGCTGGATTTGTTCAGACTGTTTGCAGCAACAAACATGATTTTACCGAAAAAGCCCAAAGAAACTAAGAGTACTGCAATTGAGGTAAGAGCATGTGTGGGTTATCCTATGGGAATTTTAGCTGGAAAACTAGATAATTTAATCATTATTAATCAAGGAAAATCTTATTATATTAGTTGTAAGGATTGTATTTTTACTAATTTTCTTACTTCTTCTCTGGATAAAACATATTCTGTAATTTTAAATTTAAAAAGACCTTTGTATGTAATGTTATGTGTAGATCTATGAAATGACCCTTGGTTTAAAAATTCCGCTTTACAAATGCTGAAAACTCTGGATATTATGTTGCAGCCCAAACGCTTTGTTGCGGCCTTGATTTTAGGAATAAGTGCTTAAATAACAATAATTAGCTCTTTAGCGATTTCTACAGCAGCCTTAGTAAATGAAGTAAACACTGCTCATTTTGTTACTGATTTAAGCAAAAATATTTCATTAGCCCTAGCAAAAAAATAAATTATAGATAAAATGTTAGAAATGAAAATAAATGCTCTGGAGGAAGTGGTTCTGGTTATAGGTCAGGAAGTTCAAAATTTAAAAACACAACTCTCAGTTAAATGTCATGCTAGTTTTAAATATATCTGTGTTACTGCTCTAAAATATAACTTTTCTTTTAATTGGAATGCCACCAAAAATCATTTGTTAGGAGTTTGGAGAGATAAAGATATCTCTCATGTTATGGAGGCTTTACAGGACAAAATTACAGCAGTTAGTAAATCTCATTTAGATGTAAAAAAATTACAATCTTTGGCAGCATTATTTAAGCAAATCCTGGAGGCCCTCAATCCTCTGGATTGGATTCATGTAATAATTATAATTGCCATTGTCAGATCAATTCTCCCAATTCTTATTCTTATATTTCCAGTCATTTTCCGGATGATCTTTAGATTTGTCTCTTCTGTGCACCAAGACATTCATGAGTTTCAATTAAAAAATAAAAAAGGAAGAAATTCCATGACCTCTGACTCTGTTGAAAAAAAATTATGAAGGAATTAGCCTAACTCCAAATACGCCCCATTTTACTGCCAGAGCTGGGATTTGAACTCAGGTCTGGGTAACTCTGTTGCACTGTGGGAGAAGGGGAAGATCACCATCCTTGAAGACTACACATTCAGGCCTGCTCCCAATACCTGAATTGAAGCCCAACACTGGCAAAAATCAGATGTCCACCTATTTTACACATAGGATCTCTATTTACATACATATGTGGAATTCATCATGCTTTCAGTTTAGTTATTTATTTTATTGTATCTTAGTCAGAGATGCATTTTGTATTTTATTGAGTATGATGATAGATATAAATGTGATGACATGCATGACAACCTATTCCTATGTCTATAGAGTTGCCTATGCCTTGTCCATCTTAAATGACACCCAGGACTTTCACAGGACTGGAAATCAGGTGAACTGCTGTACTGCTCACATCAGGATTCATGTTTTGACAGTGTTGTTATTTGAACTCAGAACCTAGCAGGCCCAATTGGTGAAAGGGTCAAGGTGAGGACACTGGCCTGTGAGCAACTGAGGAGCTAGACCGTTTCGAGGACGTGACACTGAGCACCAGGGAGGGCCCTGATGGGCATAAATTCATAGTTTAAACATAGGATATCTATTATTATATATGTGTGGACAGCATCTTGCATTCGGTGCACTTTTCCTTAATTTGTGTCTAATTCATGAAGATATTGTGTGTTTTACTGAATATGGTGACAGGTATAACTGTGTTGACATGGATGTCAACCTGTTCCCATGGATATAGAGTTGCCTATATAGTATGTACCATTCCTAGCTGAGAAGCAGGACTTTCACAGTACAGGAAAAGAGGAGGATCACTTGGCTTCTCACATCAGTATTCATCTTTTGACAGTGCTGGGATTTGAACTCAAGGCCTAGCAAACCCATGTGATGAATGGGTCATGTGAGTACACCAGCCTGTGGGCCAAAAGAAGGTTAGGTCTATTCCGGGACCTGAGATCAAGCCCTGCCTGGGCTGGCTTTGAACAGAGATCCTCAGATCTCAGCCTCACGAGTAGATAGGATTACAGGCATGAGCCACTGGCGCCCAGCACTAATATGATTTCTATGTACTCCTTTTCATGTGCCTGGCACAAGTCTGTTTCATGTACTCATCACTGGTCACCTAGTCTTAAACAACTTTTTACAAAGTATGTTTTTTCCCCCATAGTGTTTTCATATTGGTCCTCTCCATCAACAAATTACTGTTCCTTGTAAGTGTGCAGAGGGAAGAGCTCAGACACAAATTATAGTATCATTATTTACTCACTACATTGACTTTTGGCCTTACATTCTCATCTATAAATGGATGTAATCTACCAGAAATATTGAAGAATACTTTGCTTCCTCCTAGAGCAATTAAAAAGAAAAGTAGAGTCCTTACATTTTCCACCTTAGCTTACAAATAAGGAAAGAGTCAAATTCAGTTTGTTGGTATAAAGTCACAAATTGCTTCATGCAGAAATAAAAATAAAGGTTACCTCCTGGCTCTAAGGGTTGTGTCCTTTTAAGGCAACTACAGATATGTAAGTGGTATTATGTAAATTGGGTCATGTGTCCACATTTGTATTGAAGAACATACTCAACATATCATTGGAAAACATTGGTTATAGAATAGTATTTATATGAGAACGTTACTTGAACTAATGACACTAAGTTGAAAACTAATCTTATTCCATCAAAATTTTCTTATTGCTTTATGTGCTGCCAAGTGTTCTTCATAAATTTACACATAGATTTTCTTCAGTGAACTGGATAGAAACTAAAACTGACTAAGGATTTCTGCCTAATGAGTGAAGCATGCTTGAGGCTTGTGTTGTTATCTTCTAGGGATATATATCTAAGCTACTGGCTATGTGTGTGGTGAAAGGCTTTCTCCTAAGTTCCCAAGACTAGAACAAAGAAGATCATTTGATAACAAAGCACACACCTTATTATATTTTATCTATGTGGGATAATAAACATTTGAAAATAAACGATTTTATTTATAAGAAAACAATACCACCAAGAAAAGTGAGTATACATTAGAGAGACTGCAAGAACAACCTTAGGGATTTACTGTCTCACCTGATTATGTGATTATTATTTCTTGATATTGAAACTCTCCTTTTGTTATTCTTATTGTATATAATCCAACACTGTTTATTATTATGTATTCAATGTGGGAAATCTAAATTCAAAGATGTCTAAAAATTTTTCTTTTTCAATCATAACATTGCCATTATCAAGGTCACTCTGGTCATCATCATCTTCAACAAATTATTATTAGCATCATAAGTGCTAATTATTGAAAGTCTGGTATGTGTCTATGATTTTGTATTATTTGTATTTTAATAATTTTAATATTACGACTGTTCATGCATCCATGTTAAATTTTTGAATAAATAAAGAAACAAAAACAAAACTAAACCATAACAGGTAGCTTGATTATGTGATTATAACAAATTATTGAACAGATTTTTGAAGCATTGCCCATTTCTAACCAATATGAATTAACTTCCCTTCTCCCTGTCATTACACACAAATACTTAAGGGTTTTAACAGAATTTTTTCAAGTAATATACTATAAATATTACTACTGCATCATGTGTATGTCTAAAATTACTTTGAAAATAATATATCCTACTTTCTATTGAAATATTAGTCATTTTACTCTAGGAAACATTTGGAAAAATAGACTATATCTTTGAAATGAAAAGGGTAAAAAATAGTAGCATAAAAGTTTTAGAGGGAGTGTATATATTCAGAAATATATATGTGTGTGTGTATAAATTTTGTATGTAGAAAGTCATACATTTTTAGAGGGAATTTGTCGTCATATATATATATATAAATTTATGTATAGAATTATGTGCATTATAGTGAAACAAACATCTTAAAATGTAATTAAAATAAAAAAAATCATCAAACCAAGTGCCGGTAACTCACGCCTATAATTCTAGCTCCTTTGGTGGCTGAGATCTAACAATTGTTTTCACATCTAGCCCAAACAGAAAAGTACATGTTAGATTCTTATTCTCCAATTAACCTTTCAAAAACAGAAATTATCCCTGTGCTTCAAGTTGTACAGTGCTGGCCTTGAGCACAAAAAAAGCTTAGGGACAATGCCCAGGACTTGTAAACAACAACAACAACAACATGTCTCACATTAATTTCACAAAAGCATTTTTTAACTGCTGTGATCATTTCTTAGAAACATGAATATATGCCCTTGGAAATTTTTAAGTAAAAATATAGAATATTTATGTCTATGTTAAACACATGACTATTTAGATTGTTTAAGATATTTAGGTAATGATTAGGAATTAAGTATAATGATAGGTAGGGAATAATTGGGACTGGTCTTTTATTCTGTTTTATGATAGTGATAAAATGATACCTCTAATGATTATATAAAATTACTCTTGCTTGGTATTTGAATTATAATAAGTGATAAACATTTTTTGAAGTTTTTTTTAATTGTAAAAATACTGTACCAAGGGGTTATGATTACATGGGCAAGGTAATGAGTATATTTCTTTTCAAGCATTGTTGTCTCCTCCTTTGTTTCCTCTTCCCATCCCTTTCACCTCCCCCCCACACTGATCCCCACTCCCTCCCTCCCCCATTCCCAGGCCAAAGTTGTAACATTCGTTTTTCGACATAACAAAAAATAACTTCAGTTTTCACTGTATTTTATATTGGTATAATTTGTAGAGGGTTAGGGAATAAACAAATTGTTTTAATAGGAATACAGGTGGAACCATTGCAACAATGAAATGTACAAGTCGTTATGTTGAAAAATGAACTTTACAACTTTGGGGGGGGGGAGAGGATTGGGTAAAGGGAGTCTGGGAAGTGATGGGAGGCGGAAACAAAGGAGGAGTCAACAATGCTTGATAAGAAATGTACTCATTATCTTGTCTATGTAATTGTAAACCAACTGTACTGCATTTTCACAATAAAAAAAATACCTCTCAGTCCTATCTCTCAACATCACAGGATTTAACTCTCCAATTAAGAGACATAGACTGTCTAGTTGGAATAAAAGCAAAATCCTTCTATCTGCAGCCTTCAGGAGTCACATCTTGCCCATAAAAAAAAAACACATTTTGAAAGTGAAAGACTGGAACATAATCGACCAAGTAAATGACCCCCATAAACACGTGGGATTTGCAATGCTAATATCAGATAAAATAGACTTCAAATTAAAATTCGTGAGAAGAGAAAAAGAAGGTCGCTACATACTAATTAAGGGATCGGTCCTTCAGGAAAATATTACAATTCTAAATATCTATTTGTCAAACAATGGAGCATGCAAATTTATCCAAGAAACACTACTTTCCCTCAAAGCTCACATAGATCCAAAGAAATTAATTGTTGGGGACTCTAACACACCACTATCCCCACTAGATATATCAACTCGGCAAAAACTCAGTAAACTGCAGATCTAAACAACTGCAAGGATCAACTAGATTTAATAGACATCTAACAAATATTTCACCCAGCAGTATCAGAATACACCTTTGTCTCAGCAGCATATAGAACATTTTCAAAAACTGACCACACTTTAGGTCACAAAACAAAAGTCCAAATTCAGAAACATTGACGTTATACCTTGCATTCTCTCAGACCACAGGAAATAAAATTAGAATTCAGCGCCAAAAGCCACCAAAGAAATCCTGTAACACATGGATGCTGAACAACACACTGTTGAATCAGGAGTAAGTCATGTAACAGATTAGAAAGGAAATTAAAGTGTTCATGATATTCAACAAAAACAAGCACACAAATTACCAGTTCCTCTGGGACACAGAAAAGTCAGTACTCAGAGGCAAGTTGGAGATATATGAAACCAACAATTTAATGAGATATCAGCACCTCCTTGAAAAAGAGCAGCAAGATAAACACCAACCCAGTAGATGGAAAGAAATAATTAAAATTAAATGAGAATTAAATGAATTAGATTCCAAAAAAAAAAAAAACATAGAAAGAATCAACAAAACAAAGAGTTGGTTCTTCGAAAACATTAACAAAATTGACAGATCCTTAACAAATCTTATCAGAAAAAGAAAACTCACCCAAATAAATAAACTCAGAGATGAGAATGGAAACATCACCAGAGAAACAACCAAGATTCAGAACTTTATAAGGGAATATTTCTAAAAACTATGCTAATAAGTTTGAGAACAAGGCAAAAATGAACCTTTTCATAGCAAATATCGACATGCAGCTGAAACTAAACCAAGATGAGTTAAACGATTTTAACAGGCCCATATCAAGCATTAAGATAGAAACAGCAATAAGAGAAGTCCTATCTAAAAAAAGCCCAAGACCAGATAGATTTACATCAGAATTCTACAAGGCCTTCAACACAGAGCTCACACCAATACTACTCCAACTATTCAATGAAATTGAAAGAGAAAGTTCACTACAGAACTTACTCAATGAGGGCATCAAAACCCTCATCCCCAAACCAGGCAGGGACTCATCAAAAAAGAGAAGTTTAAAAACATTTCTTTGATGAACATTGATGCAAAACTTCTCAAAAAAATTTTGGTCAATTGACTTCAACAATTCATACAAAAAATAATACACCACGATCAAACAAGATTCATTTCAGGGATGCAAAGTTGGGTCAATATACGCAAATCAATTAATATAATACATTGCAACAAGAGCAAGTATAAGAACCACATGGTTATCTCAATTACTTGAGAAAAAGCATTTGACAACATCCAACAATCCCTTTATGATGAAGGTTCTGGAAAAATTAAGAATGCAGGGAACATTCCTCAATAGAATAAAGGCTGTATAATGCAAACCTACAGCCAGCATTATACTTAATGGTGAAAAACTTCTTTAAAAAACCTCTTAAATCAAGAAGGGGACAACGGATTGCTGGGTCATGGGGAAGCTCTATGTGGAGGCTTTTGAGGAAACTCCATACTACTTTCCTAAGTGGTTGAACAAATTTACACTCCTACCAACAATGCAGTAAGGTTCCCTTCTGTCCACATCCCCTCCAGCATCTGTTGTTATTAGAGTTCTTGATATTAGCCATTCTAACTGGAGTGAGGTGGTATCTCAATGTTGTTTTGATTTGCATTTTTTTATGGCTAGGGAGGTTGAGCATTTCTTAATGTAAGTATTGGCCATCCTTCTTTCCTCTTCAGAGAAGTTTCTCTTTAATGCTTTAGGCCACTTATTTATTGGGCAGTTGTTTCTTTGAAGATTTGTTGTTGGGGGATTTAATTTTTTGATTTCCAAGTATATTTTAGATATGAGACCCTTGTCCATTGTATGGCTAGTGAAGATCTTCTCCCAATCCGTGGGCTTTCTATTGATCTTACTATCTATGACCTTTGCCATGCACAAGCTCTGCAATTTCATGCAATCCCATTTGTCCAAACTTTCTTTGATTTGTCGTGTTTCTGGGTCTCCATTAAGAAAATTTCGGCCTGTGTGTCATTTACCCAAATGTTCACAAAGAAGACCACACTAAAGCTACCAGCAGGACTATGTTTATTGTAGCATTATTTACTATAGCGAAGATA
Organism: Dipodomys merriami; assembly: GCF_024711535.1. NCBI lineage: Eukaryota > Metazoa > Chordata > Mammalia > Rodentia > Heteromyidae > Dipodomys > Dipodomys merriami. Next base: position 17,935 of record NW_027203240.1, on the reverse strand, counting down.
TGGAACCAACCCAGATGCCCCTCAGTAGATGAATGGATCAAGAAAATGTGGTATATATACTCAATTGAATTCTAAGCCTCCATGGGAAAGAATGACATTGCCCCATTTTGTTAGGAAATGGAAAGGCTTGGAAAAAATTATATTAAATGAAGTAAGCCAGGCCCAAAGAAACATACGTCCCAGTATCGTGTATATGTCTGAGTCAAGCAGAAAAGGTCAGATAATTTGATGTTAGGGAAATGAACCCTAAGATATTTATTCAAATGTTATTTTTTCCTTCATGCGATTGTTTCTAACACAATTGTAAAATTATTTCTTTGTTGCTTTGTATGTCCTTCCCTCACAGTATAATCCCTGCTTTCACTGTATAATTTGTATAGGGGAAGGGAAAACAAATCGTTTAAATACGGATACACGTGGACCCATTGCAACAATGAGCTGTAAAAGTCGTTATGTCGAAAAAGAACGTTATAACTTTGGTGAGGGGGGGTTTGGGTGGGGGCCGAGGGGAGGATGGGAAGGGATGGGAAGGGGAAACAAAGGAGGAGATTACAATACTTGATAGAAATGTATTCATTATCTTGCCCATGTAATTGTAACCCATCTGTAAATATTTTTACAATAAAAAAAGAAAGGGACAAGGATGTCCACTCTCTCCAGTTTTTTTCAATTTAGTATTAGAATGCCAAGCTACAACAATAAGACACGGTGCAAACATAAAATGGATCCAAATAGGGAAAGATTAAGTAAAACTAGCCCTCTTTGTAGATGACATGATCTTGTATGTAAAGAATCCCATGAAATCCACTCCCAAATTACTCATAGTGATTCAAAACTTTGGCAAAGTTGCCGGTCATAAAATTACAACTCAAAGACAACAGCTTTTCTCTAATCCAACAATGAGAAAAGTGTGGCTTAAACCAGGAAAACAATTCCATCTATAATAGCCCCCCCCCAAAAAAAACACCTAGGAATTAATAAAAAATGAAGGACCTTTTTGATGGAAACATTTTGATTTTTGTCAGTCATGGGTCTTGAACTCTGGGCCTGGGTGCTGTCCCACAGGTCTTCAGCTCAAGGCGAGCTCTCTATCACTTGAGGCACAGCACCACTTCTGGTTTTCTAGTGGTTTATTGGAGATTAGAGTCTCACGGACTTAACTTCCCTGGCTAGCTTTGAACCATGATCGTCAGATCTCAGCCTCCTGAGTAGCTAGGATTACAGGCATGAGCCACCAGTGCCCGGCTGATGAAAACTTTAAAAACCTGAAAAAAAATCAAAACAGTACCTAGAAAGTGGAAAAACCTCCCATGCTCCTGGATTGGAAGGATCCACATTGTGAAAATGGCAATACTTGCCAAGGCTATCTACAAATTCAATGCAATACCTATCAATATTCCAACCTTATTCTTCAAGGAAGTAGAAGAGGCAATCCAAAAATTCATACAGAATAATGAAAGATCCCGAATAGCAAAAATGATCAAAAATAGAAAGAAAATTGCTGGAGGAATATCAATACCAAATTTCAAACTCTACTACAACACCATTGTAATCAAAACACCTTGATACTGACACAAGAACAGACTTCAGGACCAATGGAATATAATTGAAAATCCAAAAATGAACCTACAGACCTACAGCCATCTAATATTCGATAATGGAGCTAAAAATTAGAATGGAAGAAAGACAGCCTCTTCAGTAAATGGTGCTGGCAAAATTGATTAATCACTTGTAGAAAACCAAAGCTACAACCTTATATATCACCCTGTACCAGAATCAACTCCAAATGGATCAAAGACCTCGGAGTCATAGCAGACACACTGAAAACATTACAGGATGGAGTAGGAGAAACCCTAGGTCTCCTTGGCGTAGGCCGAAATTTTCTAAATAGAGACACAGAAATAAAAGCAATCAAAGAAAGGTTGGACAAATGGGATGGCATGAAGTTGCAGAGATTCTGCATGGCAAAGGACATAGCTAGCAAGATCAATAGAAAGCCCATGGATTGGGAGAAGATCTCTAGCCATATCTAAAATATACCTGGAAATCAAAAAATTAAATCCCCTAACCACAAATCTTCACACAAACAACTGCCCAATAAATAAGTGGGCTAAAGCCTTAAAGAGAAACTTCTCTGAAGAGGAAATAAGGATGGCCAGTAGATACATGAAGGAATGCTCAACCTCCCTAGCTATAAAATAAATGCAAATCAAAACAACATTTAGATTCCACCTCACCCCTGTTAGTATGGCTATAATCAATAACCCTAACAACAGATTCTGGATGGTATGTGGACAGAAGGGAACCCTACTTCATTGTTGTTGGGCGTGTAAACTTGCTCAACCACTTTGGAATGTAGTATGGAGATTCCTCAATAGACTCCACATAGAGCTGCCCTATTTCCCAGCAATACCACTTTTGAGCATTTACCCAAATGATACCAGCACGACTGTGTTTATTGCAGCATTATTTACCATAGGTAAGATATAGAACCAACCCAGATGCCCTTCAGTAGATGAATGGATTAAGGAACTGTGGTATATATGCACAATGGAATTCTATGCCTCTATCGGAAAGAATGACATTGCCCCATTTCTTAGGAAATAGAAAGACTTGGAAAAAATTTAATTAAGTGAAGTAAGCCAGCCCCAATGAAACATAGGTCCCATGGTTTCCCTTATTTGCAATTATGTATATTTGTGAGACAAGCAGAAACGGTCAGATAAATTGATGTGAGGTGAAATGAACACAAATATAAGTATTCAATTTTTTTCTTTCTTGTGATTGTTTCTAACGTTTATAAGATGATTTCTTTGTTGCTTTGTTCGTCCCTCTCCGACAGTATAACCCTGTTTTCACTATATTTGATGTTGGTATTATTTGTGGAGGGGAAGGGAAAAAAAAACAAATAGTTTAAATAGGGATACAGATGGACCCATTGCAACAATGAGCTATACAAGTCGTTATGCTGAAAAATGACCTTTACAACTTTGGCCTGGGGGGGAGGTAGGGGGACACATGATGGGGGGATGAAAATGGATGTGAAAGGGAAACAGAGGAGGAGGCAACAATGCTTGATAAGAAATGTACTCATTACTTTGTTCATGTAATTGTAACCCCTCTGTACAGTATTTTCACAATTAAAAAAAGAAATATACTATGTAGAGAGCTGCGAGAGGCCGCACCTGGAAGATGGTGCCGGTTTCCGCCCTCCGCCTTCCCGATGGCGAGTGCTCTCGTGGAAAACAACTCCTGATATGGCTAAGGCAAAGAATCTGGCTTGCTTCCGCGCACCTGAACCTATTGGTGGTTCCCACGTGGCGTATCAGGGTTGGCTACCCAGCGGGTGCTTAAGGCTGTGGGGAATTCTCCCCGGGGTTGGGGTCAGAAGATTACTCAAAGGTCCTGAATAAACGGCAGAGAGAAGAGTCCAGTGTCCTGTCTCCTTGCTGGTCGAGGCGGTAGCGACACGTGGTGGCCCGTACGGGGACTCAGCCATAACCCCAACAAGGACTCAGAACTCTCTGCGGTCAGGGTGGTGCACCGGTAAGTCCCCAGGTAAAAGGGGAATCCGCCACAAGAGCGGGGAGTAAGTTCCCAGGTAAAAGGGGAATCCGCCACAAGAGCGGGGAGTAAGTTCCCAGGTAAAAGGGGAATCCGCCACAAGAGCGGGGGGGGGGGATTTTTGCTCTTCTCAGTAGATAAAGAGAGAGTGAGAACCCGGGGCTAGTCAATAGAGTAGCCAAAAGTGAAAGTAAAAGTTTGTTTACCAGCTTTAAATGTTTAAAACATGGGCGCTTCTTCGCACCCAATTTTTTTGGCTCTCAATGAGCTACTGCACTCAAAAAAGTTAAAAATAAAAAACAGTACTTTAGAGAGATTTTTGAATGAATGTGACATCGTTGCCCCATGGTTCGCTGTCTCCGGAAGCCTCACGGTGGCCTCTTGGGAGAAACTAGGGAGGGACCTAGATTTTGCCTCTGAACAAGGAACGCTTAAGAGCGGAGTGAGACCAATATGGAAACTGATAAGAGGCTGTCTCGAGGACCAGCGTTGCAGTGAGGCGGTAGAGAATGGTCAGGCCGCCTTAGAAATGCTGCAGGAAGAAAGATCAGAAAGGGCAGACAGCGAAAAGGAGGAGAGCAGGGGGGGGTCATAGCCTGATTTTGCCGAACTAGAGACCTCTGAGTCTACAGACTCAGAGGAACTACAATCACTCATAGAACAAATAGAAAAAACAAAGATAAGAAAGAGGAGGAAAGGGAAGGAGAGAGAGGACCCAGATAAAGACGAGTGCACGCCCTCTGTGCACCGCCCCACACCTTCGGCCCCTCCGCTCTATGCGGAGGACCCTGGAAGTGGCAGCCCCGGCTGTTCTTTCAGCCCAGGTGTGTGGAAAGCGGTCAGAACCGAGTTACATCTAGCCTGTCCAATATTTCAGGATCCACAGGGACAGCGGTATCATGAACCCTTAGATTTTAAGGTGATAAAATCTTTAGCTGAATCTGTGCGGACATACGGAATCACGGCCTCCTTTACTGTAGCCCAGGTGGAGGCCCTAAACAGACACTGCATGACACCCGGTGATTGGAGTGGGCTCGCACGAGCTTGTTTGAGCCCAGGTCAGTATTTAGATTGGAAGGCTTTTTTTATTGAATTTGCTAGTGAAGAGGCTGCGGCCAATCAGGCTGGGGGAAACCCAGCTTGGGACAGAGATATGCTGCTTGGACAGGGGAGATTCGCCAATCAGCAGATAGGCTGCCCGGTCCAAGTTTATGAACAAATCAATAAAATTGGCATAAAGGCATGGAAGGCCTTACCAAATAAAGGCGAGGTGAGTGGCAATCTCACCAAAATCCTGCAGGGCTCTATGGAGCCGTTTTCGGACTTTGTTGCTCGTATGGTCGAGGCCGCTGGCAGAATTTTTGGTGACCCAGATGCAGCCATGCCATTAATTAAACAGCTTGTTTACGAGCAGTGCACTAAGGAATGCAGAGCCTCCATAACCCCATATAAGAACAGGGGACTAGAAACATGGATGAAAGTTTGCAGAGAGCTGGGCGGACCACTAACTAATGCTGGATTAGCTGCTGCTGTGGTGCAATTAACCCAGAAGAAAAGGGGCTGGGAAGGTGGCTCAGTGGTAGAGTGCTTGCCTTGCATGCCTGAGGCCCTGGGTTCGATTCCTCAGCACCACATAAGCAAAAAGAAATGAAAAAAGCTGGAAGTGACGCTGTGACTCAAGTGGTAGAGCGCTGGCCTTGAGCTGAAGAGCTGAGGGACAGTGCCCAGGCCCAGAGTTCAGGCCCAGGAAAAAAAACCTATTCAAAAAACGCTGCAAATTTGTCTAAACAGTTGGCTAGTTATCTTTTAGGTAATTGAACTGGGAAGTTCGACAGCCTGATGGAACAGCTCAGGGTTGCCATCGTCATGGTGAACTCGACCTGAGTGGATGTCGGATTGGTGGAGGGGTTATCTTCATGGATCTCCGCTGCTATGATTCATCTCAAGGAGGGGGCGGGTTTGGGAGCCCTGATAGGCCTCCTGGTGTTAGCCTCCTTGGTATGTCTGTGGTGCATTTGCCAAATTAGAGGTTCTCAGCGTCACAGTGCAGCCATGATTATCCAAGCCTTTACAGTCATTGGAGCAGGTCAGTCCCCCTAAGCGTGGCTTGCCACCCTAAAACAATGAACACAGATTGCAAAGCCAAAGTACTGCAGTCGAGAGGCATGAGTTTTGCCCTCGAGGAGAGCATGTTTGATTGCACAAGGGTTCGATTCGCCTTTTCCCGTCCTTGTGAAAAACGAATCAATGGACAGGCTGAGTCATCCCTAGAGAAGGCGCCCTCTGGAAGAAGGCTTGTATGCAGTCCTTGCAATTGCACAACAGGGATCAGACCTCTGTTCTCATCTGTGTTCTTTAAACAAAAAAGGGGGAACTGTAGAGAGCTGCGAGAGGCCGCACCTGGAAGATGGTGCCGGTTTCTGCCCTCCGCCTTCCCGATGGCGAGTGCTCTCGTGGTAAACAACTCCTGATATGGCTAAGGCAAAGAATCTGGCTTGCTTCCGCGCACCTGAACCTATTGGTGGTTCCCACGTGGCGTATCAGGGTTGGCTACCCAGCGGGTGCTTAAGGCTGTGGGGAATTCTCCCCAGGGTTGGGGTCAGAAGATTACTCAAAGGTCCTGAATAAACGGCAGAGAGAAGAGTCCGGTGTCCTGTCTCCTTGCTGGTCGAGGCGGTAGCGACAATACTATTCAGGAAAAAATATATAGAATTAGGGGCTGGGAAGGTGGCTCATTTGTAGAGCACTTGCCGTGCATGCTTGAGGCCCTGGGTCCAATTCCTCGGCACCACAAAAGTGAAAAGAAAAAAATCAGCAAGTGGCGCTGTGGCTCAAGTGGTAGAGCACTAGCCTTGAGCTGAAGAGCTGAGGACAGTGCCCAGGCCACGAGTTCAAGCCCCATGAGCCCCAAAAGATATATAGAGAGAGAATTATAAGATTTAAAAATACTTAAGACTCAGGATCAATGTAGCATTAACAAATACATCCCCTTTATCTGTTGCATATATTTTCACTTCTGTTATAGTGTACTTTGAATTATGAAAGGTTATCATTTGATATTATCCGACTTATTCTTGCTTTTCTTTAGCCGCTAATGAGCATCCTGAGCATGTAGGATTACAGGAATAACCTATTGGTGCATGTTTGTCTTTCAATATTTAAGGGTTTTCTTCTTTCCTTTGAATTCAAACATTGTCCTGTCAGTAATTGTGCAAATTCTCCGATTGCTGTTCTCAAACATGATAAGCATCTGTTCGATGGGTAATTGTCCTGTTCATTGTGGTTAACATAATTTTCATTGTTTCTATTGATTTGACCTTCCTAATTATTTCATATGATGATTAGAATATTTAATATATAGACTTCGATTTTGCCTCTATGGAGATTGTCAAAAGAATGTTTTAAAAGATTCTTATAGAGACAGAATTGTGAACTTTATACATAAAAACGAAAAAACTTTTAGTTGGCCTTTGTTCCTATGATGAAATTTTAAAAATAGGATTTAAGATATGGTAATATATTTTTAAATGCCATATGAACAAAAAATATGATAATCAGCAAAATTTTCCCTAGGTGACTGGCCCATTTATTCCCCCACCCCACTTTTCCCGGTTCTGGAGCCTAGAAAGGAAAAGGAAAATTTGTGTTGATTATTAAACATTGTGAAATTCGCAAACTACCTTTTCAGAAGCTGTAGAGGGTTAGGATGTAGAACTGTGTTAGAGACCAAGTGTTTTATATTCAAGGCCCTGCGCTGGATCTTCAGCACTGAGAAAAGAGGAGGAGGAGGAGGAAGAAGAAGAAGAAGAAGAAGAAGAAGAAGAAGAAGAAGAAGAAGAAGAAGAAGAAGAAGAAGAAGAAGAAGAAGAAGAAGAAGAAGAAGAAGAAGGAGAAGAGAAGGAGGAGGAGGAGGAGGAGGAGGAGGAGGAGGAGGAGGAGGAGGAGGAGGAGGAGGAGGAGGAGGAGGAGGAGGGGGAGGGGGAGGGGGGAGGGGGAGGGGGAGGGGGAGGGGGAGGGGGAGGGGGAGGGGGAGGAGGAGGAGGAGGAGGAGGAGGAGGAGGAGGAGGAGGAGAAGAAGAAGAAGAAGAAGAAGAAGAAGAAGAAGAAGAAGAAGAAGAAGAAGAAGAAGAAGAAGAAGAAGAAGAAAAGAAGAAGAGGAAGAAGAAGAAGAAGAAGAAGAAGAAGAAGAAGAAGAAGAAGAAGAAGAAGAAGAAGAAGAAGAAGAAGAAGAAGAAGAAGAAGAAGAAGAAGAAGAAGAAGAAGAAGAAAGAAAGAAAGAAAGAAGAAGGGCTGGGAAGATGGCTCAGTGGTAGAGCACTTGCCTTGCATGCTCGAGGCCCTGGGTTCGATTCCTCAGCACCACATAAGCAAAAATAAATTAGCCAGAAGTGGTGCTGTGTCTCAAGTGGTAGAGCGCTATCCTTGAGACTTGAGCTGAGGGACAGCACCCAGGCCCAGAGTTCAGGCCCCATGACCGGACCAAAAAAAAAAAAGAAGAAGAGGAAGAAGAAGAAGAGGAGGAGGTGGAGGAGGAGGAGGAGGAAGAGGTAGAGAATCAAATTTACCCACATTTTATTTAATGACTATTTATGGCACAATAACAGGTTCAAGTTTCATTTTGATCTTTACAGTGGTTCCTATTTAGCCTCTGGATATACATTTCAAGTGGATTCCTGAAATCCATGAAGTACTTTATAGAGTTAACCCTCAGTATCCAGAATTTCCACATCTAGGTGTTCAATCACCCAGAAATTTAAAATATTCAGGAAAAAATGTTCCCAAAACATTCAATATTGTAACTAATTGCATACTCTTATATAACCTTGATGTAATTTAAAGTGTAACTTACTTTGTATGACATACTATGCTATTTTCTATATGGGACTGGAGCCTATGCTGATTTTAGTGTACTCAATCTGTTCTGGAAGCAACACTGTAAATACCGAGATGACCATTATATGCTTTTATCCAAACAAATATAATTACAATAAAGCTTCAGTTATAAATTAGGTACAGTAAGACAATTATAACAGTAACTAATAAAAATAGAAAAATTGTAACAATATACTGTAAAAAAAAGTAATGTGAAATGGATGTGGAAATGCATACCTGTAATTCCAGGAAACAGATGCCTAGGCAGGAAAATAATCAAAGATATCTACAGTGAAACTTTAGCTCCAAAAGAACCAAAAAAACAAAATAAAGGTATTTTGTGAATGTGGTCTCTTTCAAATTATGAGATGTTTTTCCATTAATCTTTTCAGAGCACAGTTGAGCACAGGTAAATTCTGGGGTCTTTGTCCATCCCAGGAAACAAGAAAGACAGAGGGGTCTGATCAAAGTTAAGTGCGGTGCTTGCCCATTCTCCAGCCTCCCTCAGCCGAGGAGACAATCAGACACAGCGAGGAGCCAAGTCAAGTAGCAAGAAAACTCATTCATTAACAGAGAGCAGCCCTTTTTAAAGCCAAAAAAAGCGGGTGGCATGGCAGGGGAGGAAGAGGAACCAATCACTGTCAAGGTCACACCCTATCATGCACTTCAGCTTTCACTGGCTGGTTAAGCACTGAAAGTAAGGTAAATTGTGCTCTGCCAACACAACTCCCTCTCAGCACCATCTTTGCTACCAAGGTGCTCTGCAGTAACTAACTACAGAAGGGGAAATTACAGTGAAGGGGACTACTGTATAATTGTTTTGTGAAGAGGAAAACGTATCTTATTAAAAGGTTATTTTCTGAAAAGAAAAACCATGCACAATTCTTTTGCCTTTTTCTGAAATTCTAAGACATTTCTCCCCTCCCAACTAACCATCTTCCCTCCTGGGTGCTGGAAAGGACAAGCACTCCCAAACTATCTTAGCTGTACCATCAAGTCTTTCCATGGCAACAATGTTTGATAAGAAATGTATTCATTACCTTTCTCAGGTAATTGTAACCTCTCTGTATGGTATTTTCACAATTAAAAAGAAAAAGCAGAAGTACAAACATGATTTATTCCTGAACAATCAAGCTTCCTGTAGACTGTTTCACTCTTCCTATTTTGCTCCCAGATGCCCAGGAGACCTTGGTTTGAAGACATATTCTGTATTGTCAGGTGTGTGAGATAAATGACTTCCTTAGAAGAAAATGTGAATTTGAAGATTGAAATTGAGAAGGGAAATCAAACTCTTCTATCTTTTTTACTAAGGACCAGAAAACAATGATAATGTGCTCACTTGCTGAGTAAGCAACTTTTGCCACCTGTGGTAATGAATTTCATTTTGATGCTGCTGTGAAATGTATCTGACATGTGTCCTGAACCCTAATTCTTTATTTTCTGAAAGCACCACCTACTCAGAAATTCTGATTTGTGCTGTGAATATTTATTTCCAGTAAAATGTAGTTGCTTGGATATTTTGATTTTGAGAAATCTTGGTTAGTTTGATATTATTCTCTCATTTAAATTATAAGCAAGTAAAAATCAATTGAACCTGATTAAATGAAGTACTTTCTTCCCATTTACTCTGGTACAGATTTCTCTGATTTAGGAAATCTACATTTTAAGTCATTCTGGATGCCTAACTAGGTCTGTGTATGTGGATGAGTCAATAAGAATTGCAGACTTTGCCACATTGATTTTGGAGCAAAACCTTATAGCTGGTAACTGGGCAATGATTCAAAAGACAGCTGAGTCTGAAGCCATGAGGACTCCTGCCTGCGTTCAGCTCCAAATCTCTTCTACAACACCCCTCACTTCCCAAGCAGTGGTTTCTTTTGCTATCCAAAAAGGTTTCTGGAGCTTCATCTTAAGCTGGCCTCCTAGTATGCCAACATGCAGGGGGTCAAAGCAAGCAAGGCAGATGTGGCAGAGGCATTTTTTTTCGTCAGTTGTGGGGCCTGAACTCTGGGACTGGGCACTTTCCCTCAGCTCTTCAGCTCAAGTCTAAAACCGCTGATCTAAACAGCTGCATATATCAACTAGATTTAACAGACATCTATTGAATATTTCACCCAGCAGCATCAGAACACACGTTTTTCTCTGCAGCACATAGAACATTTTCCAAAATAGACCACATTTATGTCACACAGCAATCTTGTGCAAATTCAGAAACATTGAAGTTATACCATGCATTCGCTCACACCACAAGGGAATAAAATTAGAACTCAACACCAAAAACCACCAAAGAAAGTCCTGTAACACATGGAGGCTGAACAAGACACTGTTGAATCACCAATGGGTCAGGGAAGAGATTAGAATGGAAATTCAAATGTTCATGATATTCAACAAAAATGAGCACACAAATTACCAGCCCTTCTAGGACAAAGCAAAGGCAGTAGTTAGAGGCGAGTTTATAGCTTTGAGTTACAAATTGGAGATATCTAAAACCAACAATTTAATGAGACATCTGAACCTCCTTGAAAAAGAGCAGCAAGATAAACCCTAATCCAGGAGATGGAAATAAATAATTAAAATTAAATCAGAATTAAACTAATTAGAATGGAAGAAAACCATAGAAAGAACCAACAAAAGAAAGAGTTGGTTCTTCAACAAAATTAACAAAATTGACAGACCCTTAGCAAATCTTATCAAGAAAAGAAGAAAACTCACCCAAATAAATAAACTCAGAGATGAAAATGGAAACATCACCAGAGAAACATCCAAGATTCAGAACATTAAAAGAGAATACTTATCAAAAATATGCTAATAAGATTGAGAAATTGGCTGAAATGGACTTTTTAATAGCAAATATTGACATGCCAAAACTAAACCAAGATGGGTTAAAACATTTTAACAGGACCATATCAAACATTGAGATAGAAACAGCAATAAGAGAAGTCCAATCTAAGAAAAGCCCAGGACCAGAAAGATTTGCAGCAGAATTCTACAAGGCCTTTAAAGCAGACCTCACACCAGTAGCTCTTCAATGAAATTGAAAGGGAAAGTTCACTACTGAACTCATTCTATGAAGACATCATAACCCTTAACCCAAAACCAGTCAGGGACTCATCAAAAAAAGAGAACTATAGACTCTTTTCTTTGATGAACATCGATACTAAATTTTGGCCAATCAACTTCAACAATTCATGCAAAAAAAATCAATCACCACGATCAAACAGTATTCATTTCCGAGATGCAAAGCTGGGTCAATATATGCAAATCAATTAATAAAATTCATCACATCAACAAGACCAAGTATAAGAACCACATGTTTATCTCAATAGATGCAGAAAAGGCATTTGGCAAGATTCAACACCCATTGATAATGAAAACTCTGGAAAAACTAGGAATCCAGGGAACATTCCTCAATACAAAAAGGCTGTATATGACAATCCTACAGCCAGCATTATACTTAATGATGAAAAGCTAAAGCCATTTCCTCTTAAATCAGGAACGAGACAAGGATGACCATTCTCACCACTCCTCTTCAATCTAGTATTAGAATGCCTATGTACAGCAATAAGACAAGATGCAAACATAAAATTGATCCAAATAGGGAAAGATGATGAAAAACTCTCCCTCTTTGCAGATGGCATGATCTTGTATTTCAAGAATCCCACTGACTCCACTCCCAAATTATTCAAGCTTATTCAGACTTGGACAAAGTAACAGGGTATAAAGTTAACCCTCAAAAATCAATGGATTTTCGGTATGCCAACAATGAGAAAAGTGTGGCTGAAATCAGGAAAGCAACTCCATTCATAAGAGCTCCACAAAATTAAACTACCTAGGAATTAACTTAACCAAAGAAGTAAAGGACCTCTATGATGAAAACTTTAAAAACCTGAAAAAGAAAATCAAAATAGAACACACAAAGTGGCAAAAACTCCCATGCTCCTGCATTGGAAAGATCAACATCATGAAAATGGCAATACTTCCCAAGGCTATCTACAAATTCAATGCAATACCTATCAATAGCCCAAATTCATTCTTCAAGGAATAGAAGAGACAATCCAAAAATTCATATGGAACAATAAAAGACCAAGGATAGCATAAAAGATCATTAACAGAAAGAAAAGTGCTGGAGGAATATCAATACCAAATTTCAAACTCTACTACAACACCATTGTAATCAAAACAACTTGGTAATGGCACAAGAACAGACCTCAGGACCAATGGAATAGAATTGAACCTACAGATATATATCTATCTAATCTTCGATAAGGAAGCTAAATAATTAGAATGGAAGAAGGACAGCCTCTTCAGTAAATGGTGCTGGCAAAATTGGTTAATCACTTGTAGAAAACTAAAGCTAGACTCTTATAAATCACCCTGCACAAGAATCAACTCCAAATGGATGAAAGACCCCGGAGTCAAAGCAGACACTCTGGAAACATTACAGGTCTCCTTGGCACAGGCCAAAATTTTCTTAAATAGAGACCCAGAAACACAACAAATCAAAGAAAATTTGGACAAAAGGGATTGCATGAAATTGCAGAAGTTCTGCAAGGCAAAGAACATAGCTATGAAGATCGATAGAAAGCCCACGGATTGGGAGATGATCTTCAGTAGCCATACAATGGACAAAGGTCTCATATCTAAAATATACCTGGAACTCAAAATATTAAATCCCCCACCAACAAATCCTCAGAGAAACAACTGCCAAATAAATAAGTGGCCTAAAGACTTAAAGAGAAACTTCTCTAAAGAAGAAAGAAGGATGGCCAATAGACACATGAAGAAATGCTCAACCTCCCTAGCCATAAAAGAAATGCAAATCCATACAACATTGAGATACCACCTCAGCCCAGTTAGAATAGCTATAATCAAGAACTCTAATAACAACAGATACTGGAGGAGATGGGGTCAGAAGGGAATCTTACTGCATAGTTGGTGGGAGGTTCCTCAAAAAGACTCCAGATAGAGCTCCCCTATTTCCCAGCAATCCCACTTTTGGGCATTTACCCAAATGATCACAAACAAGATCATACTAAAGCTACCAGCACAACTATTTTTATTGCAACATTATTTACCATAGGTAAGTTATGGAACCAACCCAAATGGCCCTCATTATATGAATGGATGTAGAAAATGTGGTATATATACCCAATGCAATTCTATGCCTCTATCAGAAATAATGTAATTGCCACATTTGTTAGGAAATGGAAAGACTTGGAAAAAATTAAGTGAAGTAAGCCAGGCCCCAAAATATAGGTCCTATGATTTCCCTTATTTGCAATAACTAGTGTATTTTTGAGACAAGCAGAAAAGGTAAGATAAGTTCATGTTAGGTGAAATGAACCCCAAGATAAGTATTGAAATGTTTTTTTTTCTTTCTTGCAATTGTTTCTAACATATTTATAAGATTATTTCTTTGTTGCTTTGTATGTCCCTCCCCCATGGTATAACCCCTGCTTCCATTTTATTTGATATTGGAATAATTTGTGAAGGGAATGGGCAAAACCAACCTTTAAATAGGGATACGTCGGACCCATTGCAACAATGAGCTATACAAGTCATTATGTCCAATAACGAACTTTACAACTTTTGCCAGGGGCAGGGTGTTGGGGGCTTGGAGAGGGGAGATCGGAAAGGATGAGAAGTGGAAACAGGAGGAGGCAACAACGCTTGATAAGAAATTTACTCATTACCTTACCCATGTAATTGTAACCCCTCTGTATGGCATTTTGCGAAAAAAAATTTAAAAAACGTTTGGCAGAATAATGTCAAAAAGGTTTTGACAGAATAATCATTAGTGTATCACCTAGAATCTGGATATGGTTAGTAACTCTAGAGGATTTTCTCATACTTTCAGAATTTTTGTAAACATACATAATAAGTCAAATGAGGTGTTTTATACCTATAATCCTAGCTACTCTGAAAATGGAAATGTCAACAGTTGCAGTTCAAGGTCAAGCTACAAGAGACCTCCAGCTCAATCAATAAAAGCTGGGTTTGACAATGTGTGGCTGTCATCCTACATATGTTGGACATAAAACTAGGAAGTTCACTATCCAGGTAGCCTAGGAATAAACAAATACATGATTCTATCTCAAACACACACAAAGCAAAAATTGCTGGATATGGCATGGTTCAAGTGATCAGATGCCTGCCTGGCAAATCCAAGGCTCTGAATTTGAATCCAAGTACTTACGTCAAAATATTAAAAATAAATAATATGAATTAATTCTCTAAATCACTTCTCAGTGCAATTATCTTATGTATACTTCCAATAATCTTTTAGTGATGGCAGAGAATTGATTAAACCAGATCAATATGATAGGTGAAATGAACCCAAGAATAAGTATTGAAATGTTTTATTTTCTTGCTTACAATTGTTTCTAACATATTTATAAGATTATTTCTTTGTACTGGGAATGCCTAGCTTCTTCATGGCTGACAGGCTGGTGTGCTCATGTGGACCCATTCACCAATTATGCCTGCTATGCCCCGAGTTCAGATCCCAGCCCTGCCAAAAGATTCATCTTGATGTCAGAAGTAAATCGTTGCCCTGTCTTCCTTTCCTGTGCAACTGCTTGGTGTCAGTTAGGATGGAGAATGCATGGGCCACCCTGTGGTCATGGGAATAAGTTGTTATACATGTCAGCCGAGTTATACATGTCATCATACACTCAAGAAAATACACAATACATCCATGAATAGCATACAAAATAAAGACCACAACTACACTTAATATACGATGCAGTCCACACACGGATGTGAATATATATCCCATGTTTCAATGATGCATTGAGGACTATTTTGGCCTCCCTGGGGCTCAATTTCAGTTCCTGGGAACAGCCCAGCTCCTTACTAGCTCACAGTCTGGTGTGATCACTTGGACCCAATGGGCAGTTGGGCTTCCTAGGACTCGAGTTCAAATCCCAGCACTGCCCAAATTCACCCTGATGTGAGAAGCCAGTCATTGCACTTGTTTTCATGTGCTGTGCAAATTCTGGGTCTCAGCTAGGATAGAGAAGGTATAGGCAACTCTACATTCATGGGAATAGGTTGTCATCCAGTTCACCACAGTTATATCTGTCAACCTATACTTAAGAAAATATACAATACATCAATGTCTAAGACACAAAATAAAGAGAATGAGTACACCAAATGCAAGATGTCGCCCTCTCATGTTTGGAAATATAGATCCTTTGTTTAATTATGAATTTATGACTTTATTGGCCCCCACCAGGACTACATCACAGGTCCCAGGAATGGCCTACCTCCTTAGTGGTTCACAGGCTGGTGTGCTCACCATGACCCATTCACCAGTTGGGCCTGCTAGGCCTTGAATTCAAATTCTAGCATTGCCAAAAGATTCATTCTAATGTGAAAAGCCTAAGGTTGCTCATGTTTTCCTGTTCTGTGAATGTCTTGACTCTCATTGAGGATGGAAAATGCTATATAAGCAAATCAGTAGCCATTGGAATAGGTTGTCATCCATGTAAACACAGTTATATCTGTCACCATATTCAATAAAATGCACAATACATCCATGAATAAGATAAATAAAAAATGAATAAAAAGTGTAACTACACTGAATGCAAGATGCATACCACACCTGTAGGTAAAGAGAGATCCTATGTTTAAAAAAGGTGGGCTTGCTATTTTGTCCAGTGCTGGGGCTTCAAATCAGGCCCTAAACCAGGCCTGACATTCTAGTCTTCAAGGATGGTGATCTTCCCCTTCCCCCTCAGTGCAACAGAGCTATCCAAACCTGAATTCATATCCCAGCGCTCACAAATGATCCATCCTGATGTCAGAAGCCACTTGTTGCACACCTTTTCCTCTCCTGTGAAAGTCCTGAGTCTCAACCAAGAAGAGGAATTCATAAGCAACCCTATAACCATAGGAACAGGTTGTCATCCATGTCAGCAAAGTTATACCTGTCCCCATATTTAGTAAAATACAGAATACCTCCATGAATAGAGATAAAATAAGAAGAAGTTCACCGAACACAAGATGCTGAACAAACATGTATGTCAATATAGATCGTATGTTTAAATTATGAATTCATGACTATAGTGGACCACCCTGGCAATCAATGTCAGATCCTGGGAATGGCCTAGCTCGTTAGTTGCTCACAGGTTAGTGTGTTCACCTTGACTTATTGGCCTCTTGGTCCTACTAGGACCTGAGTTAAGATCTCAGCACTACCAACAAGTGGATCATGGAGTAAGAAGCCAAGTGTGAAACTTATTTTCCTTTTCTCTGAATATCCTGGGTGATCCTGAGAATCCTGGCATGATGGACAACATTTCTATAAATCTAGATGCTCTGTGATAGGATGTCATCAATGTAATAAATTTAAGATGTTTCATCTTAGTACAATCAATGGTAAATAAATGAATAAAATAAAAAATACAAGAACAACCACACCAAACATGTATGGACTAAACATCTATAGGTAAGTATAAATCCTGTCTTTACAATGTATATAAATAGTATGTTTCCAGAGCTAGGGCTTGAATACAGGACTAGTGAACAGGCCTAACTTTCTTATCTTCAAATATGGTGATCTTCCCCTTCATCCACATTGCTCCAGATTTACCCAGATCCTGAGTTCAAATCCAAATCCTGGAAGAATAAACAGCGTGAATTGCAAGCCAGGGAGCTAAATTTTTTTATTTTACTTTTCTCAATATGGCTGCTGATCTCAGGTCGTGGCAACTCTGCCTCAGCTTTGATCACCCTAGTCTGGGTTGCAGCCACTAGATCTACAGCTCCACCTGGGAACCTAGACACTCAGGCCTTGCAAGGAAAGCAATGCACAGAAAAAATATGGCCATTTTATGTTTTCTTCCTTTGCATGGTGACCCTCATGGGTCTGAATGACACTGTTGCAAAGGGTACTTCATCTTGCATTGCTGAAGGCTGCCAGACTATCAGGGATGCCATAGGCCCACGTGGCAACATAGGCTCTGATTTCGAATCCCTGTCCTGACACCAACCAATGGCAGGAGCTACTAAGAAAATGGTTCCCATCCATAGGATTAACAATGGAATGTTGTCAATGTCACGGTTGAATGAATTGATCATGAATGATTCTCCTATAAAATTAGACAGCATCATTTCAGGAGGTTGATGCATTTTATTTAATATTTATGAAGCATTGAAAGAATATTATTACGTAAAGGAAGCAATAATTTCAGGACACTGATTTCATTAATAGTTTAAGGATGAAAACAATTAATTACATTACATTAATTACATGGAGGCATAATTAATACCCAGGGATTGGAAGGAATGTAGTCTATATAACTGAATACTGTATAGACTTCTCTGACACTCTATAAAGATATATATTTATTAGCGTACTGCCATCTGCATGTCAATCTTCTCTTATTTTGGTCACCCCTGGGGCATGATCTGAAGTCCTGGGAACAACCTGTCAGCTCAATTTGCCCCAGGATGGCATGCTAACACTCACACATTCATGAATTGGGCCTTGTAG